>NW_024868260.1:96888-148181 GCF_013358625.1 Macadamia integrifolia
AAAAAAAAAAGGAAAAAACAGACGAGAAGAAAGAAGAAGAAGAAGAAGAAGAAGAAGAAGAAGAAGAAAGAGAAGTCGAGAAGAGAGAGAAAGGACCACATACCTGCAAAGCCATCGCGAGCCTCTCTCTTGATTGGAGCCGACTCCCGCTGCTGATTCCGTCTCTAAGAAGAGCCTTCAGTCGATTATTTCTCTTCGGTAATCCCAAACCCCACCCCTGATAACCCTTTTCTCTCTTACTCTCTTCAATTTGTTGGATTTTCCCACGTTGCCCTTCTGTTTGTCTTTAACTCTTTATCCCCATATTTTTCCCTTATTTCCAACTATATCCCTGACCCACACGTGACATCCCTTGGTGACTTAAAGTGAACTTCATCTATTTACAATTCTGGCCTCCCTTGAAAAAAAAAATAAAAGGAAAAAAAAACTGGCCAATGGATCTCAATCTTTTAACGGATATTCGTCAACAAATGCAGTTCATAATAGAGAAGCTCGATGAGGCTCAACGACATTGCACGGAAATCAAATCCATAACACACTCTACCTTCAACTATGTGATCTCAGCCGTTGAACAACAGGTAGACGAACCAGAAGATGAATCACCGGTGGTAGAAGATGATATGACACCATTGGAAGTTGAAGATCAACTTGTGGAAAACTTAAAATCGATTGATCTCATTAGTGAACTGATCGATTTTATTTTTCCGAGTCACTACTACACCAAAGAACTTTACGTCGTAGATTTCATAGCATTCGATCGTGATTTCATACAGGCAAGGATGAATTTTGATCAATTGGTGTTAATTCTCCCATTCTACAAAACTCGTGGACGAGTTTTTCTCAACATCGAGGGAATTGATGTAGATATGCACCCATGGAGCAGCCCATACCCATTTGGGTATCCAGTGAACGATGAACCAGACTCATATTGAGTCTTTGACTAGTAGGATCTTTTAGGATTTTATTTTTATTCTCCTGCAATCTTTTATTTCAGTAACTTAGGTAGGTGATAGCTACTAGGATTTAGTTTCCAAGTAATTTGAGTTTCCAAATTAGAGTACGTTTCCTTTTAATGTTGGGTTTCTTTTACTATTTAAATGCATGTAATCGTTTAATTAGAAAAAAAGAGAATGATGAATTGAGTTTTGAGTGTTGAGAGCCTGAGGGCTATGTGCGTGATTTCCCCCCCCCCTTCTTAGTGCGATTTTTCCCCTCCCCTGCAACTCTGAGACGCTATCTCAGGGAATTCTTCCCTACCCCTACCGGCCCTCCATCACATATTCAATTCCAGCATTGTCATCCTAATGTTGAACCTGGTGGAATTTCTGATGTTAATTTGAGCCATGGCAGGGCAATGAGTTCTTCTCTAAAATAATTGCATGGATCTATTCATTGCATTAATTTAAGTCAGAAGAGTTTATTAAAACTAATAGCAATCTGAGTGCAACTTAAGAGAAGATAAAGTTAAAAGAACTGACTCAGTTCCCTCTTATACCTAACTTATATATTTTGTGAATAATATGAAGACATGTAACTAACAGTTTCACTTGGTATAATGGAAATCGGTGATCAAGCTAAATGGTAAAAGGATGTTGTAGTTACACATATATAGGGGTTATTTTTGAAATTTTATTGCAATAAGGAACTGATTGTTCTTCCAAATGTTAAAGCAAACATTTATATGTTTGAATATGAAGTTTGGCATGGTTTGTTGCAGGTGAAGAGTATTGGTGAACAATGACACATGAAAATTTTCGGCACCAAACCCATGCTTGAAACAAGTTATTTCGAGGTCAAAGAAGATGAGACAATGAATGACACTCCTCTCTTTCAAGTTATCTGACAGAAAATGAGGATCGAGAGAAAGTAAGGGAACAAGAGAGTGGAAGGTTAGAGAAAAAGAAGAGGAAGGAGAAGAAGTTGAAGAAGAAGAGAAGATAATGGTGGAAATGTTGTGTGTAGAGAAAACATTCTCTACCACATATATTACTGCACTGACAATATGAAAGGAATTACAAAGACCTCCCTAGGGAGGTGAAAGGGAAAAATAGAAAATACAATAAGAGACAGCAGTTCAACAAACTTCACTACAAGAAAAATGGTCAATTGTTACACTTTTTTTGCTACGGGAAATAAATACCATTGTAATTGATAACATATACTACGGTATAAAAATACCGTTACATAAAGTCCACAATATACGACAGACTACAAAATCCGCAGTATTTAGTGATAACATATAATATGCTGTCAAGATTGGTTCTCAAAAATAATCTAGGCAGCCAGTAATCTAGGACTGCAAACAGAAATATTTAATGCAGACTCCTTCAAGGATCAGAGAATTGAAATGTTTTTTAATGGAAACTTTTCCAAAATAGATAACAGAGATTTTTAACAATGGACTGTATTGTTATGTTCTTAATGTGGTATGAACAGAATCAGGTTCTATAGTCAAATGCCATAAACCAAATTCACACCATCTCATAAACCTTGTTAATAGACGGCCATTCACTCCTCATCATAGACAGTGATTTTCAGGAGGAAATCAATCAAGAGGGATTAGCATCGTTACTATTGCAGGATCATGGCATGAATAGCATAAAATTTTTATCATGGTTCCTTAGACTCAACAGACGAGGTAGAAGGGGAAGGAATTGAGCAAGGACTTGGATGAAGAAGCATAGCAAAGTATGAAGCAAGTAGAAATCAGGACTGAATTTGCTCAACTCAAACAATGGATGGAGGAGAATTCCAATACTTCACAATGGAGAATATACTTTGTGCAAACATACATTGTGTCCCTGTTAGAACAGTTTGATTTTTGTATGTATTTAAGAAAATTGACAAATCACAGTTAGAGAGCCTGTTCATATAGTTTCTAATGGCCTACTTTGCGTTGTGTCCACCATTCCCAACCTACCACCCAAACCACAACTCTTGACTCAGTAGCCTTTTAGTATAGCATCCTCACCCTCTCACCCCATCATAATTTCTGATGGAAGCTTTAACTCCAACGCAAAGTAGGCCAGTTGGGCTTTAGTTTGCATATCTAACAACAAAATCTTCTTAGCTAGCTACCAAAAATTCTGGAGGCTGTATTCCTTGGGTGGTATTCCATTGTATTTTATTCACTAGAGAAATGAATCACATTAAAATAATAAACCTATTTAACGACTGGAGGCTGACTTGTTTTCTGCCAATAGATTCTAGCATTGATAAGAACCTAAGGCAGCTGTAATAACAGGAACAACAAATTCACTGGCCCAACAAACTTGGCAAACAGTAAATCCCATACCATACAGTTTCTGGGATGGTATGGAGCTTCTCTAACCTAGCAGCGGTGTTAATCAGTCCCACCAATTTTAAGCCCCACATTGTTGCCAACTGCTTAGCAAATCATATAGGCTGGGGCATGAACACACTTCCTATTTTTATTTGGTCAACTAGAAAAAGAGAATAAACATTAGAGTAAAACTCTGAATACACCAATCAGTCTTCAATCGTGCACCCTTCATTCTACGAGTAATAATTTGATTTTTTTTTAATTTCCAATTTCTTCCCTTTGATTCCCTTACAACCAAAAGGGAGCTTAAAGAATAGAACATCATGGTCTCGTTCGTGAGGAAACCTAAACAAAAATAAAAAAATAAACAACAACAATACCAGAGTGACAACCATTATTCATTAACAAAAAGAGATCCATACAGATAAATCAATTCCAATAATCTAAAAACCTAGGTTTTGTACTAATCAAATGAAACAAGAACAGAGCATCAAAAGGGGATTGAGGAATCCATAAAGAACAATACCTGGAACTTTGAAGCAGGCGATTACAGAGCTCTAAGGTAGTATTGTTCCTCTACAAAGACAATAGTTGTTCTTCTTCAAGAGTCTGTGCCACGCTGAAAGAACAAAACCAAAAAGAGGAGTTTCTTCTCAGCAGAAGGAGGACCTGCAACGACGGAAAACTCAGAACCCTCGGCACTGGCTCTAACAGAGCATCACACAGGGAATTGAGGAATTCATAGAGAACAATGCCTAGAAATAAGTGGGTAGCCGATTACAAAGCTCTAAGTTAGTAGGTAGTATTGTTCCTCTGAAAAAAAATAGTTGTTCTTCTTCAAGAGTCCATGCCACGCTGAAGGAACAAAACCAAAAAGAGAGAGTTCCTTCTCAGCAGAATCGAAGAACCTGCAACAGCAGAAAACCCAGAAGCTCGGCGCTGCCGCTACTTTTCTCCAAGTTTTGATTGAATGAGATTGTATCATGAAGGGGAATGTGGAGAGACGTAGAGTGAGGGTACGGTTTTGATCGCGGGAGAGAAACCCGCCCTATTATGTGTTTTCAGCGGGAACGGATTAGCGGGAAATCTGTTTTTGCTTGTACTACGGAACCAGATACTACAGTATATTTAGGTGTCGTATATAATTAACCATATACTGAGCTCAACAAATTCCCGTCGAATCAAATATATCAAATACTACGAAAGTTTTAACAACGCCGTATAAATTAAGTAGGTACTTGTATAAATTAAATTCGGCACATTTCTCTGTGTTCGAAATACCCAAATGCTTGATTTTAATGAATCTCTAATGGTTACTGTTGAAATCAGTTTCTGTGAAGGACTAGTCTATTTTCAGTGTAAACCTAATCTTACTATCCCCTTAACAGATACTAATATTCTTGATGGTACTATTATTTCTTTAAAACTTATGGATATCGTATCGTTCCGGGAACTCAAAATCTCGCTGTGATTTATCGTATCTATTATAAAGTAATGACTGTTGTTGCTTCAAATGCTAAGGTTATAGATCCTCGTGGGTAAACTATGTGTTTCCAGGTTAATTCTAACTGATCTTAAAATTTTGTATCCCGGAGTATTAAATGGTCGAAAATTAACCTTCCAGAATCTTGGACTTTAACCTCTGTGGCTCAACCTCAGTCACCTTTCAAGACTACTCCATCCTGCATCACCCAACTTCTATAAGGTGATGTCGAGATCACTTTTGATTGTAGAATCAATAATACTCATAGATCTACTTCTTCTGTGATGTTTTCCTCCTCTGAGCATCCTACATATCAAGCACTTGCTCGTGCTTCAACATCTCGAGCTCAGAGCGAGATATTTGATGAAATAATTAATTTTCAGGGTACAAATTGTACACCTACCCAGGTTAATCAACTTGTCTATGGTCCTCCTCTTAGGGAATCATCTTAGGCTAATCAGCCACCTATTGCTCCTATTCATAAGGAAAATGGATCTTCATCTCCAACACTTCCTAATATGCAAGTACTATTGGGAATTCATATGCTTCATATCATTGAAGAACCCAAATTTCAAATCAAGAAGCGATTCCTTATTCAATAATATAAGTACGATAAGAATGCTGAAAAATATCGAATTTTTGAAAAACATTATTCTAATATTTAGCAACAAGAGTTTCATGAGAAATGGGTTTCTCATATGGAAACTCATCAAATAAATCTCTCATTCTTTCAGTGGTTAAAATTATACCTTATGAATAAATCACCTAACCCTCCACAGGTGAATGAGGTTAAGAAGATATCAACCACTTATGTAATACCCTACTTCTTAAACCCGGTCTGAGTACACGGTTGACCTAGTTTAACCATGCAGGACCCGAACCTGAGAGAGTTAAGGCGGGTTCCTTATGGACCATGATGGCAAGGGTGACCTTAAACACATGCTGGCCAGACAAGTCCGAGCCAGTGCCAGAGAAGACAGGAGTACCCAAGCCGTGTACATGCACATATCATAAGGTCATGTACGGATAAAAGCAGTTATGTAGCCGTATCTTATGGTGCATACGTATATTACATCTTATGCCAAGAGTGAGATTTGTGCCGAGGGCCGAATTCTGTCAAAATCCCACTTGTTGACCAAGTTTTGACCTCATGTGGGCGGTCACAGGTGGGCGCATCCACCCACCTAAGTGACCCACCCATGTGATTACTTAGTTATTTTAAAAAGTATATATAGCATTTATGTCTTCCTTTTTCTTTTCTCATTTATGACACTCTGACGTTGGTGAGAAGAGTAAAGAGGAGAGAGAAAAGAAGGGAAAGAAGAGGAGAAGAGAAGGAAGAGGAAGAAGAGATGGATTTCAGCGACGCCGAGGTTTGATCTTCCCATTCCGATGCCGGAAGAGTGATCTCCAACACTAGATCTACGTTTAGAGGTGAGCAAAGGCTAGGTTCCTTAAACTTTCACCATACCCAAGTAAACCCTTGATTTGGGTAGGGTTTCTTGAGGTCTTGTAAATCCCCCTTGAGATGATGAATCTAAGGTTTAATAGATGATCTATGTGTTGATTTTGAAGGATTTGAAGGAGTGTTTACAAGGTTGGAGAAACATTGTTGATTTGAAGTGATTTTGGGATTTTGAAGCAGTTCTTGAGCAAAGGAGGTAAGGTGGCTTTCTATTCCTTAAATCTAACCTAGATCTATGTTAGAACCAGCTTATGAGACCGTGAATGTGTGGAGAATGGGTTTGGAAGAGCCCCATTTGATTTCCCAAAAGTTGGGAAAGATTTCGGGTGAAAATGGCATTTTTTTGCCAAGACCGATGGGCCATTTGGCCCACCTGAGGGCACCCGCCTAAGAGGGCAGACCCTCGGGGCCAACCGGCGGGCCGACCTACCCGTCGGTCTTAGCAAGACCCTAGGGGCCCAACCAGCGGGCCGACCTGCCCGTCGGTCGGGACCAGTGGGTCTGACTGGTGGGTCAGACAGGTGGGCTGTCTGACCCACTCGAGAGGCTCCCAACGTGATATTTACGTCCGAACGGACCCAAAACAGACGTGCGACCTTTGTTTAGGATTCTAAACATGAATTTATCATTGGATCGTGTTAATATTGATCCCAAAGTGGTGAAATACTAACCCCACTCACTCATGATAGGTTCACCAAATCTTACGCTTCTCGCATCGGATCTCACACGTACCGATTATGAGTCCTTGTACACTACAGGTAAGTGGGGAGAGGACGTTTGGCCTTGTTTCAAGGCTTGTTTGGCATTCATTTAATTGTATCTAGACTAGCCATGTCATCATGAAAATGCTGTGTAGATTAGTCATCCTCACATTATTATGCCATGGGTGCTGTGTTTATTTTCTAAATGCCAAGTGATGATATGCTTATGTGATGAATGTTGACATCATTGTGCATGATGCATTAATAGACTAGATGCCATAGTCGGCTTGGAAACGAGTGCATTGGTGGCCCGTGGTATGGGACGCGGTGGCACTATACAATCGTACTATTGTCATATAGGAGCATGCGGTTTAGGATTATCATCTTTTCGTGCTACGACCCTTCCCAATAGGGGTTAAGGTGTTGGGTTACCATTTGGAGAGAAGCAGTGGTCGCGGTTGTCGGGTCACTGTGGCGGTTAGACATACGCCCGACTAGTCATTAGGATAGTCGGCAACCCCGGTGGTATATTCAAGAGGGTCAATCGTACTGCTTTTAAATTGCTGGAGTCAGCACCTTTAAATTCTGTCATTTATTTTATGTTGAGAGCCAGTGGTCGGCATGTTTTACTTTTTCGAGTACTCACAGTGGGCCTTCTCTGACAGCCCTATGGGCATATCGCGGGATGGAGTTTGCGGCTCATACCCGGAGTATGCGCGCACTATGGTTGTAGTAGCACTAAACCAAAGACTTAGTAATGTTGTTTAGGTGGATGTGATTTAAAATAAATTGCATAACGTATAGTGCATATGGTTGTGAATTGTTGTATGGACTGATGTATGGTCCTTCTTTCCACTTACTGAGCTAGTGAGCTCATCCCACGTGTGCACCTCTTTTAGATGATTTTACAGGTCATCCATCTGAAGAGCACGGGTCAGATCCCACAGTTGAGTTCCCTGAAGAGGATTGGTGGGTCCCTGAGGAGTTAGAGCACGGCACGGATTACTCGTGCGAGGGTTGTGCTGCGGGACCGCAGTTCTGATACCGAGCTGAGCTCTACCCTTTGATACCGAGCTGAGCTCTACCCTTTGATACCTAATTGAGCTCTACTTTTGATACCAAGCTGAGCTGTACTATCTGATTTTTGATGATTCCTTTTGAGTACTTGATATGTAAATTGTATTCTTTTGTGTAAATATCATGCCTTCGGGCCCACATGTACTTAACTATTGTATTACAATTTGGGTATCAAGTATTATGGGAATATTCACAGGTAAACCAAGTCTTCCGCAGAATTGATGAACACTTTCTTAGTTGTG
The DNA here is from genome assembly GCF_013358625.1 of Macadamia integrifolia. NCBI lineage: Eukaryota > Viridiplantae > Streptophyta > Magnoliopsida > Proteales > Proteaceae > Macadamia > Macadamia integrifolia. Next base: position 105,140 of record NW_024868260.1, read on the forward strand.
TGTATGCTGTGGTGGAATACTGTATCAGATGATCCTGGCAGGTTTGGGTTAACCGGTGTTAACCCGGTCACTGGCCCGGTTCTGTGTGAACGGGGTGTGACAACGGTGGTATCAGAGCGCGTGATGCTCTGCTCCACTCACAGCATACCGTTTAGACCCCGTAGAATCTATAATAGGAAATGAGGTTGGGTTAATGTAAAAACTTTAAAGAGTTAAAAGCCAAAGAAAGAAAGGAATAAAAATGGTTGCATTTAGATATTGCATTCATGGCATGCGTGAGAGAAAATAAAAGGTTAATTTAATTGGTGTCATAGCCCATCGAGTGCAAGTTTGACAAAATTTCAGCAGCATAACGACGCAAAATGTGATTTCCAAAAATTTTCACACAACCACCTGATAAACAACATATCCATATATATAACAATGATCAAAATTAACAAAGACACAACAACTAAACTACACAAGTTATCAAACATACAAATTCATCACAAACCACTATCAAAACACATCATCTCACAAATAAGTCCAGTAACAGAGAAAGTACGAAGAATGAGAAAAGAAAGAAAAAAATTACAACAAGATCAACAATAGGAAACAGGTTAGAAGCTGGTGTGGACGAGCTAAGTCCTCAATGATCATCGTCGTCGTCATCGTCCAATACTACTATGTTCACCTGAGGTCTAGAGTTGACGTTGAGTCGATGGTCGTAGTAGTCAAACCTCGAGTTCACCAGCCGTACCTCCCTCCGATGTCAGCCAAAATCTGCTGAAATGGCATTGGCCGTTGTATCTAAGTCCTGGCTCAGTCTGAGAAAGGAATTCTCCAGAGTAGCCTGCCTCTCCAGGATGCATTCCTTCCTAGAAGCACTCTCATCCAGTCTTCTCAACAGTTGATCTTGCCCGTCCTTTAAAGCCCTCATAGTGGACATCATGCCCTCAAAATCATATGGACCACTCTCAGGTGGTGGGGCTCGATGCTGTGGGCCTGCAGCTCTGGTGAAGCCAAGATCAGCACCTCTCGACTCCTGAGGCACCTCCTCAAGGATGTCCTCATCCACCAAATCATCCTCCTCATCCTGAGGAACATAGTCCTCATCCTCCTCACTAGACTCCTCCTCCATGGGAATATCCTCCATAGGGGCAGCCCTCCTATCCCTACCTCTCTGAGCTCCTACTCTCTGAGGTACATCCATAAGGGTGTGGAGACCCATCCTCAAGAGGTTGCCCCTGTCGAACTTGTCCGCTGGAGTCTTCCCCTCCTCACCACTCAGGTCCACTCTGAAGAACTCAAAGATCCTAGTGAGGATCCTGCCATATGGAAATCCTCCATCCTCGGGGTGGGAAGTATGGTGCTCCATGGTCTTGAGGATGACGTAAGGCAAGCACAAGTGCTCGTCACCCCCCTCTAAAGCCTTATAGATGCAGAAGGCTAAAAAGGCTGCCATGAAGCCCACCTGGTTCCGGTGACCTCCTCTGGGGAGCAAGTTGAACTGGACCAATCGGGCAAACACACGAACCTCCGGGAAAAATGATGTTTCGGACTCCGGACGCGCACTGCTGCCACAGATGGTCTCATAGATGTAGTTCGGTGTCTCCAAACTTATGAATGGACCCATGGGCTTACTCCTGGGAGGACTGTAGAAACGGTGCCCAGCTGAAGAGATACTAGCTAGGGTGTCCACTGTCAGCTGAATGTCCACCCCCTTCACCATATTGATTATAGCATACTCCCTGTACTGGTAGGAAACCTCCAGGTTGCAGTAAAATCTACGAACCAACTACTTGTAGCACGGACGGTCTATGTGGAGGATAGACTGCCAGCCCAGTGCTGTGAACCTCTCCTGAAGCTGAATCTTGTGGAAGTCATCAACTACCACAGTCTTCTCCATTATTACAGAGCTCTTCAGGAAGGCCTGCCAGTTGGCTGCTGCCTCTGAACAGCGGAAGAGTTCCTCGTCATAGTCAGAATGATCAATGGGGGCAGGTCTGGGTCGCCCTGTGCGGGGGGCTGGAGAACTAGTCCCCGCACTCCTCCGCTTAGAAGCGGTGGTCTTACGCCAAGTGCCAGAGGATGCGGGCTCGTTGCCTTTGCGAGATGACATCCTGGCAAGAAAAAGAGGAAAGAAGGGTAAGTGACAAAACAGAAATCATGGAAAGAAATAGAATGTGACAAAATGTGACAAGTGAGAAATGATAAAAAGTCTATGAATGAAATGCCTGGCCAGTGACAAGACAGAGATTATGGCAAAATAGCAATGTGACAAGAGGCATATAAAGTAGGACAACTGAGGAATGAGAAAACCCCAATTCTCAAGGTGAAAGTCCAATCTAGGAAAAAAGTTAAAAGACTCACAACAGAGGAAAGCTTGAAGCTACAGGCCCAAGACTGAAATGCCATTGTAGTGCAATCAAGAACATGCAAAAACATATGCTAATGTGCTATTGAGGTCCACAAATACGAAAGGATGTAAAGAAAATCAAAGAAAACCCAACACAAAAGATGGATTTTCATGGGAAGATATGGGATTTCAAACATAAGCGACTTTCTATGATCTCTACAGCATGTTAAGTACAAATCAAACATAATGCATTGCATTTGAGTTACTAATTGGGGAAAAAGAGTAGGAATTGAAGAAATCCCCAAATTTGAGAAAACTAGGGCACGGTTGGGGTTTTTCTCAAAAATGGAGAAGTAAATCCTAAAACTAGAAATAAATCACAAGAGAAACATCACATTCATATGAAATCACTATTCTATAGACAGAAACATGGAAAGGAAGTGAGATTTAAGACAACTCATGAGTTTCTACCCCCAAAATGCAAGTTCTGAGAAGAAAATGAGGAAGAAACTTACTTGTAAGTGGAGGGTTGAATCTTCTCAAAAGCGCCAGATCGTTGAGTGAGATCGTGAGTGGAAGCATCAAGATGCTCTCCAAAATCGCTTGAGAGAGAGAGAGAGAGAGAGAGAGAGAGAGAGAGAGAGAAGGGAAATGGGGGAAATAAGGAAGAACAGGGGCTTAAATGCCCTGTTCGAGATTTTTGTCGGTTAAAGATTTGGACCGACGAGCTGACTGGTGGGCCAACCTGCCCGCCGGTGGCAGCCCACCGGTTGTGAGGAAACCTAAAAAATGGGATTGTTAATATTTTATGAGTATTATTAATATAATTATTATTAATATTATTATTATTCTTATAATAATATGTTATGGTCAAGTGGGACCATTGGCATACTTGTTGAAGCACTAACCCTGTATTTTTGGAATTAAGTTGCGGTTAGTTGCAAACTATCACACACTATAATACCCTGCGTGTTGGCATAAGATTATGTGCCGATATCAATTCTATGGTGTTCAACCAATGTGGTGTATGATATGTTCCAGGTACAGGGATACCATGGTACGTACTAGATCCGGTAGCAATGCACGAGGTACCCCGCGTGGTCCTCGTCCGGTCAGTCGACCACCGAATCCCAGGAGGTCCCGCTTTATAGGGAAAACCTCACTTCCACCACCTCTAGAGTCCTTTGGTCAGGGTGGGGCACATGGGGATCCACCTATGACTACACTTCCGGACCCTCCACCGGTTATTACTCCGGGGGATGTTGCTATCATAATTCAGCAGTCACAACAGGCTTTCCAGCAACAAATGCTTCAGCAACAACAAGCATTTATGACTGCTATTCAGCAACAATTGGACCTTTCTCAGTCAGGTCAACCTCCCTGGATACTTACTCCACAGGACCCGCCTGTGAGGTCTGGTACGGGGCCACAAGTGGGAGGTACACCTCCAATTCCACCATTCGACGTTCCTCCGTATGGGGTGCCCCCTCCATACCCTTACTATCCAGCTTATGCTCCCAATTACCTGATGACGAATAATACGTTAAAGGTAGTGGAGTCATTCAAGAGGAACTTGCCACCTGTATTCTCTAAGGTGGGGAGTGATCCTCTGGAACCGGACCAATGGATCCAGGAGCTGGAGAAAATATTTGAGGTGATTGAGTGCACAGATGCATAGAAACTCATTTGTGCGGGGTTGCAACTCAAGAAGGAGGCCAACTCTTGGTGGCAAGCCTCTAAGCCCATATTGTTGGCCGCCCATCCGGAACCCACCTGGGAACAGTTCAAGGAGTTGTTCTTGGATAATCATTACCCACGCAGCTTCAGAGACCGCAAGGAGACTGAATTTATGGCCTTAACTCAAGGAGGTAAGACTATCCTTGAGTACCAACAACAGTTTGAGAGCTTGTTCCATTTTGCCCCTAGGCATATGGGGACAGCTGAAGAGAAGGCTGCGAGATTTCTAAAGGGCCTAAAGGCATCCATTGGGTCTGTACTTGAGGTCTTAGATTTGACCGACTATGGCCAGATTGTGCAGAAGGCCAAGACCATGGAGGATAAGCAGAAGGGAGAACAATCCCTCACACCTGGACTGTGGAAGAAAACAAATCCATTTCCGGATATGGGTAACTCCTCCAAGGCATACCGTGGGTCATACAGTTCTGGGCCTACGTATAGGCAGCCCTATAGGCCATCTGGCTACCCTCCTAGACTAGCTGGTGATTCGGGCTCCACATCTTTTCGTCCGAACACTAGTGCGACACCCACAGTTCTAAGGCCACCCCGACCTCCATCTTCAACGGGTCAAGTGCAGAGGGGCCCCACCCCAGTTCTGACATCTCAGATCCATTGCTTTAACTGCCATTCCTATGGGCACTATACAAAAGACTATCGGGTCAGACCAGCCTTGCACTCCAGTCAGCCTCTGCGTACGGACCTCCCTTAACTCGGGGAAGTCAACCGCAGGGAAGGATGCATGCCCTATCAGCTGAGGAAGCTGAGGCCAGCACAGAAGTGGCAGCAGGTACATTTAAAATTTAAGAATTTCCTAATGTTAAATATTGATGACCTGTTGAAATTATATGCATTGTTACACTAGGTGTCCTATCCATATCGGGCATACCAGCCTATGTTTTATTCAATTCAGGAGCTACACATTCATTCGTATCTAAGAGATTTGTCGAGAAACTTGGGATGTCACCAAGATCCTAGATTATGGAATGACTGTTAGTATGCCTACTGGAAAAGTTACACAGTTGAAGGAGGTGTATGGGCCGTGCCCAGTGGAAATTAGTGGGAAGAACTTTGATGCACAACTCATTAAGTTCAATATGCAGAATTTTGATGTTATACTGGGCATGGATTGGTTGTCGGCTCATCGAGCTAATGTGATGTGTGCTGAAAAGCTGATTAGGGTGACAGATGATGAAGGAAGAGAATTGATATACCGAGCAAATAAAATGAAACAGGTGAGAAAGGTCCTCGTCTCCGCCCTTCAAGCGGTAAAATTATTGGAGAGTGGATGTCAGGGCTACTTAGCATCGGTACTTAATGTTGATGCAAAGATTACACCTCTAGAAGAGGTAAAGGTGGTTAAAGAGTTTTCCGACGTCTTTCCAGAGGATCTGGTGCATTTACCGCCTGATAGAGAGTTAGAGTTTGCCATAGACTTGGTTCCTGGAGTAACTCCAGTATCTAAAGCCCCATACCGAATGGCACCAGCCGAATTGAAGGAGTTGCAGATGCAGTTGCAGGAATTATTGGATAAGGGGTTTATTCGCCCAAGTGTTTCACCTTGGGGTGCCCTAGTATTATTTGTCAAGAAGAAGGATGGCAGCTTGCGTATGTGCATTGATTATCGGGAATTGAATAAGCTAACCATTAAGAACCGGTACCCATTACCATGCATTGATGATTTATTTGACCAACTATAGGGTGCCAAGGTATTTTCAAAGATAGACCTTCGATCAGGCTATTATCAGCTCAAGATAAAAGCGGCGACATACCCAAGACAACATTTAGGACTCGGTATGGTCACTATGAGTTCCTAGTGTTATCTTTTGGGTTAACCAATGCACCGGTAGCATTCATGGATTTGATGAATCGAGTATTTCACGATGTCCTCGATAAATGGGTAATTATTTTTATTGATGATATCTTGATCTACTCCAAGACAGAAGAGGAGCACACTCAACATTTGAGAATGGTGTTACAGAGGTTGAGAGAACAACAATTGTTTGCCAAATACAGGAAATGTGAATTTTGGCTTGAGCAAGTTGGATTCCTGGGGCACATAGTGTCTAAGGCCAGAATCGAGGTGGATCCTGATAAGGTGAAAGCAGTAGTAGAGTGGGAAAGCCCTAATGTCACTGAAATTAGAAGCTTCTTGGGTTTGGCTGGATATTACCGGTGCTTCATTGAAAATTTTGCTCGAATCTCAGCACCAATGACTAAATTAACCAAAAAGGGTGTGAAATTCGACTGGGTAGAGGAATGTGAGAAGAGTTTCCAGGAAATGAAGAAGAGGTTGGTGTCGGCCCCTGTGTTGACCATCCCTGAAGGCACAGGTGGAATGACAGTCTACACTGATGCTTTCAAAGTTGGTTTGGGTTGTGTTCTCATGCAACGCGGTAAGGTAATAGCGTATGCATCCCAACAACTAAAGGAGTATGAGAAGAACTACCCCACTCATGACTTGAAACTAGCTGCAGTCATTTTTGCCCTTAAGATTTGGCGACATTATTTGTATGTGGAGAAGTGCGAGATATACAGTGATCACAAAAGCCTTAAGTACTTTTTCACCCAGAAGGATTTGAACATGAGGCAGAGGAGATGGCTTGAGCTCATGAAGGATTATGACTGCGACATTCAGTATCATCCCAGCAAGGCTAATGTAGTGGCAGATGCATTGAGTCAGAAGGCACAAACTATGTCACTCTCATACTTAGCAGTCAGCCCACCACTTGTACAAGAGGCGACACTAATGGATGAAGCTCTCTTATATGAATGAGCAACCTTAGAGTTTGAACGTCAACCAGAAAACCTTAAATGGTTGACTGTATCCTTGGTGGCTCTACAGGTGCATCCGACTATTAGGCAAGAGATAATAATGAAACAACCTTTGGATCCTGAATTGCAGCGGATCAGAGTTAAGGTTCAAGATCAAATAATGAACGACCCAGATTTTGTTTTAGCTAGTGATGGGGCATTGATGTTTCGAGGCAGATTGTGTGTACCCAATGATTTGGATATACAAGACAAGATAGTGCGAGAAGCACATAGCTCCGAGTACTCACTCCACCCAGGAAGTACAAAGATGTACAAAGACCTCAAACAAAATTACTGGTGGCTAAGCATGAAAGTCACAATAGCTCTGTATGTGGCGACTTGTCTTACATGCCAAAAAGTAAAAGCTATGAGGCATCGACCTTATGGTACTCTTTAGCCACTCCCAGTACTAGAATGGAAGTGGGATAGGATTATAATGGACTTCGTCACCGGACTACCATGTACACCTAAAGGGATGGATGCGATATGGGGTGATCATTGATCGGCTTACTAAGACTGCTCATTTCATTCCCATCAAGACCAAGTTCTCTATGGCCAAATTAGCACAACTTTACATGGATAACATAGTGCGCTTGCATGGAGTGCCAGTGAGCATTGTATCAGATAGGGACCCAAGGTTCACTTCCAGATTTTGGAAAAGCTTCCAGCGTGCCTTGGGATCACAATTGAATTTGAGTACTGCTTTCCACCCACAGACTGATGGTCAGTCGGAGCGAACCATACAGATATTAGAAAACATGCTCAGGGCATGTGCAATGGAAATGTGTGGTAGTTGGGAAGAATATATACCCCTTATGGAGTTTGCCTATAACAACAGTTACCAAGCTACAATTGGGATGGCTCCGTATGAGGCATTATATGGCAGGAAGTGCAGAACTCCTTTGTATTGGGATGAGGTAGGTGAACGTCGAATGTTAGGACCTGAGATGATATAGATGACTTGTGACAAAGTCGATGTTATTCGAGAACGGATTAAAGCAGTTCAGTCTCGTCAAAAGAGCTATGCGGACACCCACCGAAAAGACATTGAATTTCAGCCAGGAGAAAAGGTATTTCTCAAGATCTCTCCTACTAAAGGGTTACAAAGGTTCCACATGAAGGGGAAGTTGAGGCCAAGATACATTGGACCTTTTGAGATCTTAGCCCGGGTTGGCTCAGTAGCCTACATGCTTGCTCTGCCACCTTCACTTGGGGATGTTCATAATGTATTCCATGTATCCATGCTGAAGCGATACGTTCATGATCCCTCTCATGTATTACCCATGGAGCCAGAATATCTTGAAGCCGATATGACCTATACAGAGTAGCCGACTGAAATTTTGGACCGAAAGGTGAAAACCCTTCGCAACCGCTCCATTTCCTATGTAAAGGTGCGATGGGCTAATCATTCACTTGAAGAAGCGTCTTGGGAGAAAGAGGATGAAATGCAAGCCAAGTACCCTCATCTTTTTGATCAACCAGGTACGTAATTTCGAGGACGAAATTTTTCAGAAGGGGGGGTAAATGTAGTACCCTACTTCTTAAACCCGGTCTGATTACTCGGTTGACCCGGTTTAACTATGCAAGACCCGAACCGGAGAGAGTTAGAGCGGGCTCCTTATGGACTATGATGGCAAGGGTGACCTTAAACACTGGCTGGCCCGACAAGTCGGAGCCAGTGCCAGAAGAGACGGGAGTACCCAAGCCATGTACATGCACCTATCATAAGGCCATGTACGGATAAAGCAGGTATGTAGCCGTATTTTAAGGCGTATACATATATTACATCGTATACCAAGGGTGGGGTTCATGCCGAGGCCCGAACTCTGTCAAAATTCCAAGTTTTGGCCCTTAGATGGGCGGACAGGTGGGCGCACCCACCCACCTGAGTGACCCATCCATGTGAACTATTTAGTTATTTAGGAAGTATATATATAGCATTTTTTATTTTCTTTTCTTTTCATTTATGACACTAGTACGTTGGTGAGGATAGTAAAGAGGAGAGAAAAAGGAAAGGAAAGAAGAAGAGAAGAGAAGGAAGAGGAAGAAGAGAAGGATTTCAGCAGCGCCGAACTTGATCTTCCCATTCCGGCGCCGGAAGAGTGATATTCAACACTAGATCTACATTTAGAGGTAAGCAAAGTGGGGTTCCTTAAACATTCACCATACCCAAGCATAAACCCTTGATTCGAGTAGGGTTTCTTGAGATCTTGTAAATCCCCTTTGAAAGGATGAATCTAAGGTTTAATAGATGATTTATGTGTTGATCTTGGAGGATTTGAAGAGGTATTGACAAGATTGGAGAAGCGTTGTGGGTTTGAAGTGATTTTGAGGGTTTGAAGGTGTTCTTGAGCGAAGAAGGTAAGATGGTTTCCCATCACTTGAATCTAACCTAGGTCTAGGTTAGAACCATCCTATAAGACTTTGAAAGTGTGGAGAATGGGTGGGGAAAAGCCTCCATTTGAATCCCTAAAGAATGGAGGAAGTTGGGAAGAAACAACAGGTTTCCCGCCAAGACTGATGGGCCAAACCGGTGGGCCATCTGGCCCGCTTGTGGGCACCCGCCTGAGAGGGTAGGGCCTCTGGGCACAACCGGCGGGCTAGACCGGCGGGCCACCCTGCCCGTCGGTCTTAACAGGCCCCTCTGGCCCAACTGGCGGGCCAGACCGGTGGGCCAGCCTACCCGTCGGTCCAGACCGGTGGGCCAGACAGGTGAGCTGTCTGACCCACCTGTGAGGCCCCGAATGTGATTCTTACGTCCGATTGGACCCAAATCGGATGTGTGACCTCATTTTAGGATTCTAAACATGATCATGTCATTGGATCGTGTTAATTTTGATTCCAAAATGGTGAAGTACTAACCCCGCTCAATCATGTTAGGTTCACCAAATCCTACGCGTTTCGCATCGGATCTCACCAGTACCGAACGGGAATCCTTGTACACTACAGGTAAGTGGGGAGAGGACGTTTGACCTTATTTCAAGGCATTGTTTGGCATTCATTTACTTGTATTTAGTCTAGTCATGCCATCATGAATATGCTATGTAGATTAGTCATCCTCACATTGTTATGCATGTGTGCTATGTTCACTTTCTAAATGCCAAGTGATGAGATGCTTGTGTGATGAATGTAACATCATTGTGCATAATGCATTAATAGACTAGATGCCGTAGTCGGCTTGGACATGAATGCATTGGTGGCCCGTGGTATGGGACGCTGTGGCACTATACAATCGTACTATTGTCATATAGGAGCATGCGGTTTAGGATTTTCACCGTCCCGTGCTACGACCCTTCCCAACAGGGGTTAAGGTGTTGGGTTACCATTTGGGGGGAAGCAGTGGTCGCGGTTATCGGGTCACTGTGGCAGTTAGACATAACACCTGGTGGGTCATTAGGATAGTCGGCAACCCCGGTGGTATATTCAAGAGTGCCAATCGTACTGCTTTTAAATTGCTGGAGTCAGAACCTTTAAGTTCAGTCATTTACATTTCTGTTGAGAGCCAGTGGTCGGTATGTTTTTACTTTTCCGAGTACTCACGGTGGGCCTTCTCCCGCAGCCCTATGGGCATATCTCGGGATGGAGTTCGCGGTTCGTACCTGGAGTATACGTGCACTATGGCTGTAGTAGCACTAAACCGAAGACTTAGTAATGTTGCTTAGGTGGATGTGATTTAAAATGTAATGCATAGCATGTAGTGCATATGATTGTATTTTAATGTGTGGACTGTTGTATGGTCCATCTTACCACTTACTGAGCTGGTGAGCTCATCCCACGGGTACCCCCCCTTTTTAGATGATTTTACAGGTCATACATCTGAGGAGCACAGGGTTGGTCCCATAGTCGAGTTCCCTGAAGAGGACTGGTGGGCTCCTGAGGAGTTAGAGCACGACACTGATTGCCCGTGCGAGAGTTATGCTATGGGACCGCAGTTCTGATGTCGAGCTGAGTTCCACTTTTGAGGCCGAGCTGAGCTCTACCATGTGATGCCGAGCTGGGCTCAACCCTTGATGCCGAGCTGAGCTCTAGCCTTTGATACTGAGCCGAGCTATGTACTCTGATTATTTTGATGGTTTCCTTTATGTACTTGATATGTGAATTGTACTTTTATTGTATAAATATCATGCCTTCGAGCCCACATGTATATAACTATTGTATCACAATTCGGGTATCAAGTATTATAGGAATATTCACAGGTAAAACTTAGTCTTCTGCTGATCTGATAAGCTTATATTAGTTGTGTGTATGCTATGGTGGAATACAGTATCAGATGATCCTAGCAGGTTTGGGTTAATTGGTGTTCACCCGGTCACTGGCCCGGTTCTATGAGAACGCGGTGTAACAGAAGCAGTGGTCATGGTTGTCGGGTCACTGTGGTGGTTAGACATACGCCCGATTGGTCATTAGGATAGTCAGTAACCCCGGTGGTATATCGAGAGAGCCAATCGTACTGCTTTTAAATTGCTGGAGTCAGCACCTTTATTTTCTATCATTTACTTTTATGTTGAGAGCCGGTGGTCGGCATGCTTTACGTTTCTGAGTACTCACGGTGGGCCTTCTCCGACAGCCCTATGGGCGTATCACGGGATGGAGTTCGTGGCTCGTACCCGGAGTATACGCGCACTGTGGTTGTAGTAGCACTAAACCAAAAACTTAGTAATGTTGTTTAAGTGGATGTGATTTAAAATGAATTGCATATCATATAGTGCATATGGTTGTGATTGTTGTGTGGACTGTTGTGTGGTCCTTCTTTTCACTTATTGAGCTAGTGAGCTCATCCCACGTGTACACCTCTTTTAGATGATTTTGCAGGTCACCAGCTTGGGGATCAAGGGTTGGGCCCCACAATTGAATTCCCCGAAGAGGATTGGTGGGTCCCCAAGGACTATGAGCACGACACGGATTGCACGTGCGATGGTTGTGCTGTGGGACCACAGCAGTGACTCTATACAGGGTTACTTTATGATTCTTTTGATGATCCCTTTTGTGTACTTGATACGTGAATTGGTATTCTTTTTGTGTAAATATCATGCCTACAGGCCCACATGTATTTTTCTATGTACTACAATTTGGGTATCAAGTATATTGGGGATATTTACAGGTAAATTAAGTCTTCCACTGAACTGTTGAACATTATTTGAGTTGTGTGTATACTGTGGTTGGATATTGTATCAGATGATCCTGACAGATTTGGATTAACCAGAGTTAACCCTGTCACCGGTTCGATTATGTATGAATGGGGTGTGACACTATGACCCTTCCCAATAGGGATTTACGTGTTGGGGGATCATTGGGGGGAAGCATTGGGTTATGGTTGTCGAACTCCTGCAGTGGTTAGAAGTATACACGGCTGATCGCTAGGACAGTCGGTAACCCCGATGATATATTCAGAGGGCCGATTGTACTACTTGTATTTTTGGTGGAGTCACCCATTTATTTTTTGTCATTTAAATTTACTAGGAGTCAACTTGCATTTTAAATTCCGATACCAACGGTGGGATTTCTCCGACAACCCTATAGGTGTATCGAGGGATGGGGTTCATGGCTCGTACCCGTGGCATACGGGCACTGTGGTTGTGAGTAGTACATAACCTATGACCTAGTAATGTTGTTAGGCTAATAGGGTTAAAATGAATTGTATATAGGTGCATTTGTATCAGGTTATGGAGGTCCCCAAGAAGATAACAACCACTTATGTTTCTAAAGAAGGAACAAAAATTGAATCTGTTCATCTTCCATTTCAAGCCTTAAAAATAGGCAGTAATAAGATGGCTGTTTCTCCTAAAACTTCAAGCCATACCTCTTCTCCTCTGACTGAATTTCATCTTAGTCAAGTTGTTGAATAAAATAACTTTACGAATCTATGTCTTCAGTCTATTGGAAATCAAACTGATCGTATTGAGACGATAGTAGACTCATTGAAAGCCTCTACTCCGTCTACTTCTCATGCTAAAATTGAGTATTTTTGGCCAACTTTTGCTTCTCAACCTAGAAGCAAGCCAAAAGAATCTGCTTCTCAACCAAGAAGCAACCAGTTTGTCTTATTTAAACCTCCCCCAACCTTAGATATCCCAAAAAAGAAAATTGAGAAAACTAAGTCTAACATTCTTGATGAGATTGTTACCCGACTCCAAAAGATCCAGGTATCTAAAGGAAAATTAGAAGACAACCAGGCCCTAACTCTTTTTCTTGCCAAACCTTCTGACTCTGAAATTGAACTTGCAGAGAAAAAATTTCAGTCTATGCTACCTCAACAGGCAATAGTTCCTGAGTCTCTTCCTCAACTTAATCAAGTTATGAGGAAAGCTTGAAAAGTTATGCCTACAGCTCCAACAAACTATTATTACCCTCGACCTTCTCCTATCGACCTTCAATTTGACGTAGGAGGAGAACCTATCAATTTCAGGTAGGTTTTGACAACACCCATTAAAGATTCATTAAAATTATTCATTCTCGCGTCTCTAATGGCAGCAAAAACCACACTATTCAACCCTAGAAGCATTAAGGGTTTCAAGGCGACCTGAACTAGGCCGATGTGGATGAACTTAAATCCATGCTCTCTATGCCTCTAAACCTGAGATCTGGTCAAAAGTTGAATTTACTCTTGATCAAAAGTAAGAGTATGAGTGCTTTCGCATGTCTTAATAACATAGTCACTATGAAATGCGAAAGTACCTTTATGATATACCTTGGATTCAGGTATTTTAAAAATGGTATAATTATTAATAGCAACTTTTAGGTTGTGGAAAACCACTTCTTCAGAATTGTGGACTATATCATTAGTCCTTTCGGAGGTGCTAGCTTCAGAAGATGAGGATCTCCTTGAGCTGGAGCGAAATTATGAAGCCATAGTCTTAGAGGTTTGAGTCAATAAGAGTTTCGATCAATATATCCTACTGTCAATCCCGCTTACTGTCAATACTATTTCACCTTCAAATGCCTATCTACGATAACACGACTGAGTATGACTTGGGTGTAGGTCGACACGACTTGGGTGTAGGTCTATATGACGAAAAAAATGAAACACTACCAACTTAATGGTCCTTACGACTTTGGCACCTATTCAAACTTGGGTCTGATACCATTTACAACCAGGATCAAAGGAAAGTCGGTCTTAGGTAGCAAGGGAAACTATCAGGCTGAGGAGCTGTCTTTTCTTAGACTGCAAGTTAGCCAACTCAGTGATTTCTCGTTTATGAAGTTCCTTAGCATAGTTACTAGGATAAGTAGTGACAAGATAAAAATAAAAGTCAATATAATCAAAGGAAATATTAATCAAATTATCTAATAGAATAAGCTCTTCTTTTAATTTTCTAATAACAAACATAATATAATCAAAAGTGGGGAAGACAAACTTACATGAAAACTTCAAATTACAAACTTGAGCACGAACAGTTGTAGATAGTACAACACTTGAAATGTTTATAGAATACTCACAAAGCTCACAAAATACAGAACACTCACAAAACTTATCTATATCTTTATTGCTTCGTCTATTTTGTAGTGTCCTCAAAGAATGAAGAGATCTCCTTTTATAGATGACAGACATCAAATTGTAACAAATTGTGGTTGAGGGATGTTGATGGGCTTTGATGGAGATGGCATCGAATGGGCATCCTACCAATCGAGAATGATAACTGAACATCCTCAAGATAAGGTGTTCTTGTCAAGAAGAGGGTACACCTAATAAGGTGTGAGGTCAAAAATTGATAAGCTTCGGTCGAAAGTTATCTTATCCGTAGTGCAGGTGTGTGACTAAGATTAAGCCACGAAAAAATTCTCTGGCATTCCACGTGGGAGGACCTAATATTTTCTGGAAGAGTCTTAGTGAGGTGAATTATTAAAGTGTCCACCCGTGGCACTCACTATAATATGCTTATAGTACTGCGTGACGTATGTTAAAACGTCAGTCTGACTAGAATGGCACTAGGTGTGGATGCTTGACACTGGCAAGAATCAGAATAATGAGTCTGATTATCACGGCACTGGGTCATGGTGCAGTGAGACCTCTTGTTACCCCCCCTTTTTTGTACAGACCTTAAAATTCAGGCCACTGAACGCATTGACTGCCATCATCCGAAAGAGGAAGAGTTGATGAGGAGGAGGATGGGGCAGGGTCAGCGGATTAAAGATTAAATCCGATTGCGGTGAGGATGCGCTCTTGGATTTGCTCATCAAATAAATACGAAAGACGACATCGCGCAGCTTGAAACATGTTATAAAAAGGCATCTGGGCTGCTGTTGAAGAAGAGGGTGCAAGGGGCAGATCGGCACCGATGCCTCTTTTAGGCACAAAACGTGAACCAGTTAATGGTGAAATATCAAATTTATCCCACCACTTGATAGATAAATGTCGCTCCAAATGAGGAATATAATTCTATTCTTCAAACTCATTAGTAGTCATTTGATACTTCCATTGAAGGATCTAAGGTACTTCGTATAAGATAAAAAAGTGAATGAAGAGAGCCTGAGAATCCAGAGGTTGGTTGAACTCTTTAAACTTGGTAACAGACTGCTGAAGAGCTGTAGGAAGGAGCTCAAATGGAGGTGGTCCCAAGTGAAGAACCATTGGAGAAACCATTTTGGCATGCCTAATAAGGTGTGTTGAAGTCAAAACTTCACGAACCAGGAATGGATCTCATGATCGTTCTGATATAAGAAAATCATTGTCCTAAGCTTTAACATAGTCGACATAATCATAAGACCTAAGTTTAAGGCCAGTAACATCATAAAATTCGCATTTGAACGAGGGTGAAGATCCCTATTCACGATCACGAATGATATTGGTTATATTGAGCTTGGAATAAGCCCGAACATGTGCAGATCTATAATTGTGTTAGATTTGAGCACTCTGAGTTTCCTCGAGGATTCTTTCAAAGAAAAAATGAGTTTTATTGCCAGTGGATGGATGAAGGTGATCACGAAGGTAAATAGTGGCAATTTCAGAAGGGGTGTGGCAAAAATGGATGGATTCGATGGGAATGACTAGGATAAAGTTTGTTGCTATGAAAGGAGAGTTATTGACACCCTTTAAGATTGGAGCAGGAGACTGGGATGAGATAGGAGAAGGATGCTCTTGAAGTTGCCTGGAGGTTGTTGAGGCAACATCTTTATTTGGAGAGACAGGGATAACAACCTTCTGCTTAGGAGCCCTGCAAAAATTCTCGAGTTAAAAAGTTAGGTAAACTGTTAGTATTGCCTTTAATGAATTCAATACTAAAATAAAAAACAGAAAGTAGTGATTGCCATTGAGCAAAGATTTTTTTTTAGGAAAAATTTTTAACATCTTTCTCAAGGACATCTTTAGTTGCTTTACAGTTGACTCGTACCAAAAAATATTGATTAAGAAGATCACTTTCGAATTTAGTTATACACAGAACAAGTGAAAGAATCTCCTTCTTTATTGTTGAATATTTTTGTTGAGTGGGATTCTAAGTACCAGAAGTGAAACGTACTAAAACTTTGTTTGGAAGATTAGGACATCTCTGCTTCAAGATACCACCATATCCGAAGTCGGATGCATCAGTCTCAATAATTTTGAAACAATCTGGTCGTGTTAAACTTAAGCACGTGAGTGTTTTAGCTTTGAGCTTAATTTTACTAACAGAATTAGTATATACATTTGTCCATGGTTCAGGCAGCTATTTAAGCCTATTAAACAAAGGTTTGGCGTCCTTTGCTAAGTCTTTGTAGAACTTAGTAATATAATTTAGGCTACCAAAAAACCTTTGGAGTTGAGACTTGTCTGTTATTTCATCAAGAAATTTATTTACAAATTGGATAGCTCGTTCTATGGGAAGGATTGATCCAAATGATATGTAATGTCCTAAGAACCGAACTTTAGCTTGAAATAAACTTATTTCTTTGTAGAAACAACAAGTCCTGCTTGACGAATAACAGAAAACCAGTTTTGATAAATGTCCTGAGAATATAAAAGGACATCATCAATATACAAAATTATAAACTGTGAATATTGATTAAAAATTTAATTCATAATGTTTTGAAATTCAGATGGGGCATTTTTAAGACCAAAAGGCATAACATTCCATTTGTATTGGCCGAATGGGACAACGAAAGCTGTCTTATACCTATCATTCTCTGCTATATGAATTTTCCAGTATCTGGACTTCATGTCAAATTTAGAAAATATGATGGAGGCGTATAATCGGTTGAGAAGATCCCTCTTATTAGGGATAGGATACCGAATCCATTTAAGAACCTTATTTAAAGGTTTGTAGTTTATGACAAGTCTGGGTGCACCTCTTTCAATTTCAGCATTAATATTTACATAAAAATGCAGTGCAACTCCAGAGAGATTTACTTGGTCTAATAAGACCTTTAGCAAGAAGTTCAAAAATTTCCTTCTGACAAGTTTCCCTTAAATGATCAGACATTTGAGCTGCTCGAGCTTTAGTAGGGATCTGGTTTTCAGAAAAGGTATCTCCATATAGAAGAGTAATTATATGGGTTTTCCTAGACCAGAATGCCGTTGGAATGTCTGAACAGACTTCCTTTTCAAGTTGAGCTTGGAAATTTTTAACTCAAACTTAAAAAATAGGGTCATCAATTTTTTGTTGTATTCTCTTTTGTTGGATTTCAGATGATAAAGAGCATATGAACTTTTCTTTGGACTAAACTTGAGCCCAGATTTCATTCATCGTATGAACCTTGGGAGGTTCAATGAAATGAAAAGTGATAAGGTGATTTTGAATCATTAAGTGAAGACCGACTGTGTCAATTTGTAATGGATACAACTGGGATAAAAATGGAGTACCAAGAAGTACAAATTGAGAAAGTCCTTTTACCATTATAAAAAGAGTCTTCAGGCAGTGTCCATTAGTATAGATAGAAGTAGAGGGGAGTTTATATCCGAACTGCATTCTATATCCATTAGCAGTAATAAATTTTTTAGCGATCTTCTCAAAATATTTAGAAGGTACAAGTCCTTCATTAATACAATTGATATCTGCGCCTGAATCAATTAAGGCGATAGTTTTTATGCTAAACTCATGATTAACAACGATGTCAATCATCACATGCCATCGATGAGTTTGAACCTGTTGGATTGTTAAGATTTGAGCATCATCAGAAGAAACTGCAGTAGGAGTCACAGAGGTACTAGCTACTATATTTTCAGTTGCTAGTAGATCTTTGAAGGAAGCTTCTTCGTTAGAATCTTGCTCAATAACCTGTTGTGTATTATAAAGTTCAAGAATCTGAATTCTTTGTTTAAGATCTCGAACTTCAGTTTTAACTTCATTGAGGTCCTTACGAAGTTCCTGAATAATAATAGGTTCTCAGATAAGTGAAGTGTCTTTAACCCAATTGATTATAGTTTTAATGCTGTAATCTTGAACCGCAGACTTAGGAGGAACTGGGCTAGGCCTAGTTTTATCCTTTACTAAGGTGATATATTCCTATAAGAGTTGAGCCTTAGTGGTAGGATCATTGACTTGGTCAATGGTTTTTAAAAGAAATGTTTCTTCAATTGAGAGAACCATCAAACCATTTTCCTTTAGCATAGCCTGATAAGGATCACAACTACAACGGGGAGTCTGAGATTTAGACTCAGAAGAATCACTATCAAACTCAAGTTAAGCAATTTCTTGATCTGAGTTAGACTCGAAGTTTGGCTCAGGGTCAGAGGAGCTGTATAGCAAGACATTTTCAAGATTTTGCTTATGAAAGTCATCAATTTCTAAAGCATTGATTCTAGCTTTAGTTCGACAGTTATTCTTATAATATCATACTTTCCCACATTTATAACAAACATAAGGTTTAGTAAGAAAAGTGTATTGAGGACGAGATTTTGAAAAGCGTTTCTTGAAGAAGCGCTTAGGTTTAGCTTTATGATGTTTCACCTGGTATTTAGGCTTGAAAAACTTAGAGAGTTTCCTATGGGTTTTCTTGAAGCCTAGAAGAAGAACCTTTTCAAATCCAAATTGTTCACAGAAATCTCCATGTTCTTTAAATCCAGCTTGTCTCTCTTTAGACAGTTGTTTTTTGAGTTTTAGGTCTGTGCAGAGTTAAAGACATTTATTGCATATTTCAGCAAATAATTCCCCATAGTGTATTGCTCAAAGGGAATAGTGCCATTATGCTTTGCTTTAAGTCTATACTGTACCTTTTGAGCAAACAAAGGAGGTAGACTAGAGATGAACTTTTCTTTCCATATGAAATTGTTGTAACCCTCTATAGAAAAGACTTTAGCAAAAAAGACGTCTCTATACCATCTATAATGAGATGGTGTAGGACAACGAAGATTCATAAGTTGTTCTCTTATTCGATCAGCTAGAATTTCAGCTGGTCCAACAAAATGAAGAGTTATAGTGTAGACCAAAGTATTAACCGCATCTTCTGGGTCGACATAAATAGTTAGCTGGGAAAAATTATCATTAGCTAGTTGTTCAGTAAGTTGTTGCGGAAACCGGATCACTACATTTATAATTTTCTGTCTAACTTCTTCAGATAGATAAAAGTCCCACCAACCACGAAGTTGACTAAAAAATCCTATTGCTATCATTTTAGCAACATCAGAATCAAATGAATGATTAAGTTTTACCACTGTAGTATACATAAGCATCAGCTTCAAAAGTTTGATGATTTGGTATTCAGATAAACCATCAATATTCCACTCAAAAATAGTATTACCATCGATCGAGAAATTGATAGGTTCTCTTTCTACTTCAAATTGAAGGTCGACAGGAGAAGGTCGAGGGTAATAATAGTTTGTTGGGATGGTAGGCATAACTTTTTGAGCTTTCTTCATAACTTGATTAAGTCAAGAAAGAGACTCAGGAACTGCTGCCTGTTGAGGTAGCATAGACTGAAATTCTTTCTCTGCAAGTTCAATTTCAGAGTCAGAAGGTTCGGCAAGAGAAAGAGTTAGGGCTGGTTGTCTTCTAATTTTTCTTTAGATACCTGGATCTTTTGGAGTCGGGGTAACAATCTCATTAAGAATGTTAGACTCAGTTTTCTCAATTTTCTTTTTTGGAATATCTAAGGTTGGGGGAGGTTTAAATAAGACAGACTGGTTGCTTCTTGGTTGAGAAGCAGATTCTTTTGGCTTGCTTCTAGGTTGAGAAGCAAAAGTTAGTCAAATATGCTCAACTTTAGCATGAGAAGTAGACGGAGTAGAGGCTTTCAATGAGTCTACTATCGTCTCAATACGATCAGTTTGGTTTTCAATAGACTGAAGACATAGATTAGTAAAGTTATTTTGTTCAACAACTTGACTAAGATGAAATTCAGTCAGAGGAGAAG
This sequence comes from Macadamia integrifolia, assembly GCF_013358625.1. Taxonomy (NCBI): domain Eukaryota; kingdom Viridiplantae; phylum Streptophyta; class Magnoliopsida; order Proteales; family Proteaceae; genus Macadamia; species Macadamia integrifolia. Next base: position 125,289 of record NW_024868260.1, read on the forward strand.
AGGTATAGCTTGAAGTTTTAAGAGGAACAACCATCTTATTACTGCCTATTTTTAAGGCTTGAAATGGAGGATGAATAGATTCAATTTCTGTTTATTCTTTAGAAACATAAGTGGTTGTTACCTTCTTGATCTCACTAACCTGATGAGGGTTAGAGGATTTGTTAAGAAGATAAATTTTTAACCACTGAAAGAAGGGAAGATTTATTTGATGAGTTTCCATGTGAGAAACCCATTTTTGTGTGGTAAATGTGTGGTTTTCCTTGTGTGGTCTTCCTTTCCACTTACTTGGCTAGTGAGCTCATCCCACTTGCACAACTCTTTTTAGGTGATTTTATAGGTTACTTGCCTGGTGATCAGGAGTTGGGCCCCACTGTAGTGTTTTCATTTGAGGACTGGTGGGTCCCTGACGAGTTCAAGCATGGTGCCGATTGTACGTGCGAGGATTGTGCTGCATGATAGCTATGACTCCTGAGTGATTCTTTTTTATTCTTTTGATGTACTTCTTTTTGTTACTTGATGCTTAAATTGTTGCATTTTTGTATATATATCATGCCTTCGGGCCCAAATGTATATAACTTTTATAACTCAATTTGGGTATCAAGTATTTGGGAAACAATTATAAGTATTATTATGAACATGTCTTCCGCTGAAAATACATGTCCTATCTTAGTTTAGTAAATGCATGTTGTATGACAGTTACTGCATTATTGATCCTGGCAGGTTTGTGAGTTAATTGGTGGTATTAACTCTGTCACCGGATCGGCTTTGTACAGGAGGGGTGTGATACACCCCCAAAAAAATCCAATTCAATTTTGATTTCTATTGTTTTCACAAAAACCTAATTAATACCAAATAGTTGAGGATTTGATTCAATTCAATCCAAGCTGATTGGCCAGTCTTTCAACACCTTTTTCTTTTTTGGTAAGATGATCTTTTAACACCCTCCTTACCTCTTGCCATGTAGGAAGAGGCACTAATTAAAACTAAGGATGTGTTTGGTATGTATTCCCATTATGAGAATGTTCATTCTCATTCTCACAATGAAGAATGCATTCTTAGTGGAGAATGAGAACGTTGTTTGGGTACATGATTAGTTAAAATGCATTCGTATTTTTAGAATGCTCGTGCATGTCATCGAACAACTGATGGGCAACACAAGTTACAAGCCAAGTAAACCCAACTCTTTCATCTGATCACATCTCTTATTTAACTACTGAGATCACCTCAGCTCCACCTCCATTTCAATTCTCAAATATTTAAGAATTGAGGCTAGTAAGGATATCTTCCAATTTATGGACAAAAATCTCTAGCACGGACATTGCAAAATCTAGTTCCTTCATTTTTAAAGGATTAGTTGTAGTTGAGGCTTATCAAATTGCCTTGCTGAAGAGCCGGGAGCACCAAACAGTTGAGGGATGAGCAAATTTGGACTGAACAACCAGGATGAGCAGTAACTTTGGGAACTTGGAGAATCATCAATTTGCATGTCCAAGCCCGAGACTCTTCTATGCACATCATTGTAGATCCAGAGAACCAGGTGCTCTCAGATTGAAAGTTGGATCTTCCAAGGGCTTTTCGATTTCTCTCCTGCCTTGAAGCTGATTCGTTGCCCCTATTATTGGCAAAACTACCTTAAAGCCAATCAATCCGCTACCATCTCTTAACCCCAATTACAATAGAAACCAACTTGGAAACCTTAACTCTCCTTTTGTTTCGTGCAAGAGAAAAGGTGGATGGGGCAGGGGAGTGGTGGTGAAAATTTTCAGATTTGAAGGGAAGGAGCATGCGAAACTTGAAGGATAAAGAAAGGGTTCATAGTTCACACAGTCAGAGATTCAAGGGTAGGATTGGAGATCTTGTATGATTGATGCTGCAACATCTGGCAAAGAAAAAATCATAATAAACATTCAACAGCAGCACAGTTTCTTTTGGTCATTCCCTTCGTCATCCTGAGTAGCAACTCGCAAAAGCTTCGTTAAAATAGAAGGCCCGTCAAGAATGAGAACCTGGAATGGGATTTTTTAGCATTCAAGAACGAGGCCCGTCTTGAAGGCATTCCAAAATTTTAGAAGGAGAATATGTACCAATCAGAGTTCTTGGTGTTCAAGAATGCATTTTAAGAATGCATACCAAACACAACCTAAAAGTAGCCCCCATCACGTGGGCATTTTTTTTTTCGCCCTCCACTCACCTTTTTCTTACTGCCTTTTATATTTGAGAAAATATCACTCCCCTCCCCTGAACTATGGCGAAATATCATGTTCCTCATTCACTTTTTCAAAAATATCACTCCCCTCACCCTAAACACAAAAATTCTATCTAGTGTCCCAAACCGTTTACAATGGCTGTTAAGTCAATTAGATTTTTTTCATAATACCTAAACTAACCTCATACATGTAAAATACCCATTATACCCTCTATGAACTAAACCCCCTTTTCCATACTCGTCGATCAGAACCCCTTTCTTCACGCTCAGCCTCTCTCTCTGTATACCCTTCTTCCATGGAGCTTGGATTGGAGCCCTAGAGAAGCTCAGCTTTAACTCCATTTCTCTTATCCCCGTCTTCGTTCAAGACCAAAGATATCTCCATTGATTGCAGAGTAGGTTCAAGGGATGAGCTCAAGCTCTGTTTCAGCAACGATGGAAAGGGGTATTGCAGGTGAAGCGATTGAAGTGGAAGTTCAGAGGGAATGAGAGGATTGAAGTGGATGGCTCCCGATTTAGGTTTCTTGGGACGTTTACAACTGGTTGTTCAATGATGCTAAGAATGGGCATGCCGTGTTCATGTTCAGATTCGAGAAAACAGAGGAATTGGAGGATGAGAGAGGGATGGTAATGTTGCCGCAGCAGCAATAGCAGCTCTGCGGGTTTGGGTGAATGGGTTTGAGTGGAAAAATATGAAGAAGAGTCTGTTGAAGACTAGGACCTCATCGTCATCGTCGATGTCTTTGGTTTTGTCGGGTTGCAGCTCTTCTATGATGGAATGGGCCAGTACAGAGGAGAGAGAATGGCATAGCCCATCTGGGTTTTCACTGCTGGTTTATGGTTGGAAGAACTTAAGGGCCTGATTTCAACTGAATTATTTTTCGTTAATTCTTTGATTCATGGTAGATTCTCTTCTGGGACTGGTAATATTTCAATTTTTAGATTCATTACCCACCCATTTGATCATTAACATAACTGAATAAATTGTTACTTCACTATAGAAAAAAGAACAGATTGATCATTGATGGCTAATCATCTTCTACCACTACTAAAGGGGAGAAAAAAATCTCTCTTTTTTTTTTTTTTTTGGGCATTTTTCAGTTTTCAAGTGGCAATTAGTATATTTGATTGAATGAGTTTGTACATGCAATACTGATCATCAGAATGAAGATGAAGATTAATATTTGTGGTTTTAATCTGGTTTTGATTTGGGTTTTTATGAGCTTATTTTCCACTTCCCTCCTCTCTGAGAGCAGAGGGGATGGGATAAGGTGAGGTGGGGCGTTTGTTGTTTTAGTGAATGGGGAATTGTGATTGGCCAAATAGGGTGCTTTGTCATTTCTATGGTCGATGGAATGAAGAATCGGATGAGAGAAATGGAGTTAAAAGTTGAGCTTCTCTATGGCTGCAATCGAAGCTCCATGGAACGGAGAAGGGGATGCAGAGAGAAAGAGGGTTGAGCGTGAAGAAAGGGGTTTTGATCGACAAGTATGGAAAAGGGGGTTTAGTTCATAGAGGGTATAATGGGTATTTTATACGTATGAGGGTAGTTTAGGTATTATAAAAAAAATATGGCTAACTTGACAGCCATTTCAAATGGTCGGGGACGATATATAGAATCTTTGTGCTTAAGGGGAGAGGAGTGATATTTCCTCTAAGAAAAAATGGTTTAGAACGCTTTCAACTAACTATGCTCTGAACTAACCAACCTGCCCCAGAGTGGGCTATACTCATACGTCATGGCTCAGACTTCTCAACTCTCAAAATTCAAGAACACATACTCCCCTTGGAATTTAGAAAACTTGGCCAACTCTTATCCTTAGCTCTTTTCAGTTGGATCAGCCTTTGCTCTTCTCTTCTCTTCTATGGATAATCAAATAGAGATAACTATAAAAACAAAAAAGAAGAGCAGAGCGACGAATAATTCTAAGCCACTTGAGGGGGAAAAAAAAGATGTATTTAGCATCTTCTTCAATTCCCTATGTTAGAATCTCAAGTTCTTCCTCTTCTTCCTCAGGAACAACGACCTGCTCTTCATCATCGTCCTCTTCTTCTTCCATCAAATTCTCTGCCACTAAGCCTTCAATTACCATAAGGAATTCAAATGCTAAAGGCCCAATTCGAAGACTAGTTGCCCCTTCTCTGAGACAACCCTCTGCTCCTGTCAAACCCATTTCCTCATCTCCATCTCCTTCTCCCTCTCCACCTTTAGCCCCTTTGAAGTCGGTTTCTGTGGTTGGGGTCTCGCAAGTATCGGATCCTAATGTAATCACTATAGAATTTCAGAGGAAGATGGCCAAGGAGCTTATAGACACCCAATTTTTTCACCCTCCCCCGGCTATGATGACTCAAGGAATGAGAACACGGCCTTTCACTTCCGATTGACAGAGATGACAACTGACTGAGGTAACCTAACCCCGAAACACTCTCTACACACCCAGAAACCCTAGAAATCCTAAGCGGGAGAAAAGAAGGGTCCAATTATGACATCATGTATATGAAGGAATCCAATCCAAAGTAACCATACAGATGGATAGTACTCGGAATCACGATTCCAACGATATATGGTGCATCAAAATCGGACGGTCGGATCTCCTGTAATCATCACTAGAAGACAGAACCCATTGAAACCCTTAGATCAGGATCTAGGAATATTCCATGGAATATTCCCCCACCGTGGCCCCGCCTTGTGTACATTCCGACACCCTTGCCCATGCCCCTCACCAGTGGCCCCACCCTACACACACCTTGGCCATACTGCCCAGCTCCCCAACCTCAGGCCCTACGCCGCCACCTCGTGGCCCGCATGCACGTGTCGTAGCCCTGCCCTACCAAGCGTCCCCGCCCTCTTGCCAACATCCCCGTGACCCTTGCTGCAGCCTCGCGACAAGTGTGGTGTTTTGCCTAAAAATCCCACTTCCTTTGCTAGCGTACCCAATGCCCCTACACCCCATTGGTCCAAGATATCTATAAATAGCCCCTCCCTCACTTCCAATACACTAGAGCCACACTTAAGCCACCCTTGGCCCACACTGGAGCACCCCTTAGAGCTCCCTTCTCTCATCCCTTGGTGGTCCTCTTCACACTTGTGAGCACACCCCTTAACTCCTCCCTTGCATAGTTTGATACCCTCCTAAGCCCTTCCTAAGCTTTCCTTAGCTGAAGCTCTGTTAGAGTGCCACCCAAACCCTAGCCCGGAAGTAGCCTTCCCTAGTCGAAGCTCTGTCGAAATCCAAATCCTAGAAGTAGCCTTCCTTAGCTGAAGCTCTACCGAAATCCAAATCCCAGAAGTAGCCTTTCCTAGTCGAAGCTCTGCCAAAATCCAAATCCGAAAGTAGCCTTCTCTAGCTGAAGCTAGACTGAAGTTCTGTCAAACTACAAGCTCGGGAATTGCTCTTCCCTAGCCAAACCCCTGTCCAAATATCCAAAGATCACCACAGTCTGCATCTCTCGAGAAAGGAAGTTGGAAATCAAGACCACCTTCCACTGCGCTTGGAGAATTCATGAGAAAGTTTGTATCCTCACTGATTGGAGGCCCACCTCTCTTAGCCCAAAACAGGGGTTAAGCTCAGGTATAATCTCTCACCTGAATTAGTACAATGTAGACTCTTTATTTTCCTCGTTTTAGTGTACATATGTAATTATTTCTTTTATCAATGTATATATGTGTCATAATTTATCCATGCATGTGGTATAGAATAATTGTGAAAAATGTTCATTCTTCAAGCATCTAGTGAGAAGACCAATTGAACCGGGTAGATTGGGTGCCTAACACCTTTCCAATTCTACAACTTGACATGTACCTCAATCTCTGGACCATATCGATTTCCAGGCCCTTTTCTCAGGAATCGGGCCCACCCCAGGTTCCTAGGCCCATAACCCTAGGTGGCGACTCCAAACCCCTTTTGCATGATCCCAATCCCCCATTGGACCAACATCAACCCAAAAAGGGTATACCTCCGAACCACACTCCTCCTCCTTGAGAAAGAGAGAGAGAGAGAGAGAGAGAGCCCTACAAAATAGGCCCCCACGTACCTCTGAGCGGCGATACGATGGTGCGGGACCCATGGAGGCACAAGTCCAGGAAGATATATAAAAGAGAGAGGAGAGAGGACCAAAAAAGAAGAGGAGAGATCCTTTTTCAGTCACTACCCTTATAGAGCTTTAAGAGTATTTTCAGCAAAAGAAACTTGAAAAAGCTGACCAAGGACCTATCTTTGGATTCATTGGGAAGAATGAAATTGCTAATGGCAAGTAACAATATATTTTCTCTTCTTTTTGCCCATCGAATGATGTTTCTGCTGTAACTCAGCAATCACTGAGAGGGGAGTGAATCAGTGAGTCCAATTTTGATCACCAAAAAATCTGTTTGATATCTGAGCAAGCAAACCCTGATACATCTGTCCCTATACATGTCTCTGTTCGCACACAGTCGTATGCACACTCAACCTTTCATAGGCACTTTTAAGTGTGCACACTCATTCAGCATTCCACGCACTTCAATATATATATAATGCAAAATATGGGTACACTCATAACACAAGGTTTTACGCGGTTCTATAATTTGCTTACATCCTCAAAGTAGTGCCTGTAAAGGCTTTGTACCTACTCAATACACTACTTTTAACTGCACCCACAGTCGGAAGCACCCACACCCAATTTTCTAAGCCAAAGCTGAGATGGCACTTGTAGTGTCAGCACAATGTGTAGCACCTACTTCATAAGAGCACCCACTTCTAGTGCTTAGCGCTCACTAAACACTCAATATAAGAATATAATAAATTGGGGCTTATATCAATGCCCTACAATCAAGTCTTGCCTAGCATATACATCCACTACTAGTTGGCATGCTTACAGTTCATCCACAACTAACCTAGCATGTATATAATTCATCTACAACTAACTCTATCATATATACATATATCATCATACATGCATATAATGTAAATCCAAGGTTAGGAAATCTCACAACCAGTTGCCTGGGATGACTAGGAACTTATACTGGCCGTTGGAACTTCCACTAACAAGCTCTTCCTTGTTCTCTTCTCCTCCCCTTATCTTCTTGCCCTTTAAAGCATCAACACAACACCCTCAAGCTCTCTTCTCTTCTCTTCTCTTTCTCTCTTAGCTTGGAGTCAATATTCCATTAATAGATCTCACCAAAAAACAAAATCAGCCTTCAATAGAGCACACATAACTCATTTGAAGCTTAGAAAATCACTCAAATGGCCGTTAATGGAGGGGGAGTTTCTCTCTAAAAAATTGTAGCCTTACACCATTCAAAAGCCTTTTTTTACTGCCAATGTGTAGAGCACAAAAAAATGAAGAAGTAGCAAGTTGAATAGACAGATTTGGCCTTAGGGTTAGAAAGTTATGGCCATTTGAAATTTGGCTAACTAGAAAGGCAAAAATAGAATCTTCAGAGCATAGGAGTAGCGTACGCTAGTGGCACGTGAAACGACTGTGCAATCTAAAACGTAGATCAATGATCAAAATCATCTTGTAATCTGAGCCATTAGAGTTAAATAATGGATAAAAAATTAGAACCACAGGATTGGAATCATTGAGTCAACAGATGATGTCATGCTAATGTGACGCGCTTGCATCAATAGCCAATGTGTTGTCGACCTGGAATTTCGTTGCTTTTGTTGGCTTTGTCTCTACTTTATGAAAAGGTGAAACACATTTTAGCCGTTGGATCTTGCCTACGTGGCATGATCTCAACCCTCTATTTGAGATCCTTTAAAACCTTTTAATTGCAGACAAGCCCCTACTCCTACAAACTTCAATGCCAGAAACACCTAGCAACTTAGACCTTCAAAATCTTGAAATTATAGAAAACCCCTAATTTTTCAAAAATAAAATCTGAAAAATCCTCCCATCACCGAAAGCAACTGGGGATTTTTCAGTTTGAAATTTCAAACCGACTTCACAAAAATACATGTAACTTTTTTATACAACTTTTGATCGAGACGAAACGAAGTGTGTTGGAACGATGACTCGATGCTCTACAACTTTCTAGAATATTCGATCATCCGACTTAGCCATGTAAGACAAAATGCCTTTAAAACTTTCTGATGTTGTATCTTCCTCATACAGAATCAAAACATGATGAAATCAAAAGCGTTGGAAAGATCGGATTTTTTTCGTATCGTTACATGGAGGAAATTTCTTCCAAAAAATTCATCTTCAATGCCAAAACTACCCTGATTGTCACAAAGCTATATTTTGACCATGGATATTGTAACTTCTTCTTATTGTATCAGAACAGGATGAAATTATAAGCATTGGACTTGATAAATTATAATCTATTTTTTTCATGAAGAAACAGTCTTTCAAAAATGTCATTTTCACTGTCGAAAATGCCCCCGAGAGTAAATAGGTCAATTTTGTCAGTTTTGACCCAAAAACCCATACCACCTAGTATGGATGTATCAATCCACTTCGTGCACATCATGCAGCTCTGTTATTTCATTGACGACATTGAACGTTGCCACGTCACCTAAACTGGCTACATCATCATTGTCACATGGCCAAATTGCCAATAAATTGCCAATAAGGACAACCATAAAACAACAGTTTGATAATTCATGTTTTATCTTGAATTAGTATATTTTAGATGGTACCTGAAAATGATTATAATAAGCAATCGAGCTTCAATTAATTAGATTAGATTAATAAACAACCCTAGTTGTAAGTAAAATTGTGGAAATAGGTTTCCCATCTTCTATATATGAAGATGTCCACCTTCTTCACCAAATAATCATTGCCATGTACTGTGTTCGGACTGAAACTACACTAAAACGAATAAAACCTTTCAGGAGCCCTCTTCTTCATCAGGTGGGGAACAAGCATAGGTGCTTGAAAATTTTCCATTTGGTACAAAAGGGCTAGAGAAGTTATAAAGATGTCAAAAATGAATGGAAGCCTTGTGACCTCTCTTGTTCAGTTACTACAAATTGGTAGGACCAGAATAAAATATTAGAAAAACAGTTTTCAAGTTCCTTAAGACACCCAATACCTATGGAGCCATAGGCTCTGAAGAATTTTCTATCCCTCTCCAAGCAATGGATTTCGACTATGACATTTTTTACACAATCACTCTGCCAATCAAGATATCATCTCACCTCTTCTATAAATCCTGCTACATTCCTTCCATCAATTTTTTTTTTCTTTCCCTCTCCAAAGGATGAAAGTTGTGGGTTGGGTTGCAATTACCACTCCACCAATCAAGATATCATCTTAGAACCTCTTGGAACCTATCCTCTTAAGCATGGATCTTATTTTAAAATTGAAGCCTATCCTGCCATTAGTTTTTGGATCATCTACCAAATAGTCTCAACTCGCAGAGGTCAATGGATTAGATGGATCCCTCCAGAAGGTGACCAGATTAAGCTTAACATTGATGGTTCCTGCATTGATAATATGGCCACTGGAGGAGGAATTATCATTATAGAAATTTTATTCCTTTTTTTTTTTTGGGGGGGGGGCGGTTTCTATTTTCCATTTCCTCCACAATCCCAAATACGAGGTAAAAGTGAAGCTTTTTAACTGTTCTTTCTCTACCTCTTCCTACTTAAAATCTGGATAGAGCAATGAGTATAAAGCTATTTGCAATTATGCTAGTAAATCTATTTTTGCAAACCTCTTTCTTTCAGTTACATGATTGATGCCAAGCAAGTGAGCCCAAAGAAAAAAAAAATAATAATAATAAAAAAATGGAGAAACAAATTCTTTACTTTAAGGAAATGTTGTTTGCCTCAAAAGTTTGTAGATGAATAGAAATGAAAACTAAATGAGAATATGGATCAGAACTGTTGCATAAATAATTGATTTCTTTCACCTAGTTGTTATGGATAAGCCACCATAGGCAGTCACACATCTTATCATCTCTCTTATAACTGCCTAAGTGTACTCACTTGGTTTGTTAAGTCTGTTATACTCTCTCTGTGTAACTAGTATAATTATGTAAACTGATCATTTCATAATTAATAAAAATCAAATACCTTTCATGTATCAGAGCCGTTATTGCTCAAACGAGTTCTTTTTTTTCTTGATTTTCTTGTTCATGGTGTCTTCCCCTACTAAAGCCAGTTTGCACTCTGATGCTACTCTGATGTCCTTGCTAATCACTCCCAATGTCTCTTCCCACCTATCTTTCAAGCTCACTCACACAAATTGTCTCCTTCGGCGTGCGTAGTTCCTCCCGTTGCTTAAAGCTTACAATCTCTTGGGATTTGTTCATGGCACCTATCCAAGATCATCGATGATCGATTGTACATCCTCTGCAACTAGTTTTGCCACTACACTGTGGGATCATCAAGATTAGCTCGTTCTATCTTGGATTATATCTTTGCTCTCTGAGAATGCTATTTCTCATGTGGTTAGTTGTACCACTTCGCACGAAGCTTGGAGCACTCTGGCTCGTGTTTTTGCTCCTTCCTCCAGATCCAGAATCATGGACCTTAAAGATTGTTTATAAAGATTACATAAATGTTTAGATTCCATAAATGAATATCTTCTCAACCTTCATTCCATTGCTGATACCGTAGCTGCTATAGACAATATGATCAGCGACAAAGATCTAGTTCTTGCTGCTCTTCGTGGTCTTGGTTCCGAATTTCATGATTTTGCAACATCTGTGCATCTTCATGTTGATCTTATCACCTTCATTGAACTCAATGGTTTACTTTTTAGTCATGAGAGCATCATCAACTCTGTGTCTCCGGATGCTTCATTACCAATTTCAACAACAAATATGGCTTCTGGTGGTGGATCGAATAATCCTAGATCATTCCGATCTCGCGGCAGTTGTTTTGGCCATCAGAATCACAATTCCTATGGCTGCACTGGAGGATATCATCACAATCAACATTACGGTGGTCACTCTAGTGGTTTCCTTAAGCACCAACATCATACTGATTCATACTCTCATCCGACATTTGGTTACAACCGAAATCGGAACAAAAGTCGAGGTGATTCTGCTACTGGTGATCGATCATCCTCTCCGTCATTTACCAATCAGCCATGGCTCAACTGCCAAATCTGTAATGTTGCTCATCACATGGCTTCTCACTGTCCCCAAAGGTTCAACCATGCCTTTCTTGGTATGGCAACCTCTACCAGTCCTATGTTCTCTTCTTAGTTATTGGATTCAGGCTCTAATCATCATTTTAACCGCAGATCTGAGCAATTTGGCATTTAGTACTCCTTACGATGGCTCTGATCAGATTCTTGTGGGTAATGGTCAGCGCCTTTCCATTTCTCATAATTTGGACAGGCAAGATTCTATTTCAAGGCCCGAGTGATAATGGGCTCTACTGTATGCCACTCTCCTCCATCTCCCCAACACCATCCACTGCTATGACAAGCACCAGGCTCTCAGTTCGTGACTGGCATCGCCGGCTTGGCCATCCATCTCTCAAGGTTGTGTGGCAAGTTCTTCATCAACTTTAACTTTCTCCATTAAATAATAATTCACCTACTCTTTGTGATGCGTATCAGTAATCCAAAAATCATCAACTTCCATTTTAACTTTCAAATTCAATAAGCTCTACTCCATTGGAGTTATTGCATTGTGATGTGTGGGGTGCTTCACCAATTGTTTCCACTGATAAGCAATGCTATTATGTTCTGTTTGTAGATGATTACAACAAATATACATGGCTCTATCCTATAATTCTTAAATCTGATGTGCTGTCTATATTCATTACTTTTAAAGCATATGTTGAGAAGTTCTTTTCCTGTCCGATCAAGGCTTTACAAACAGATTGTGGTGGTGAGTTTCAAAAGCTTGATCCATTTTTACAACTTCATGGTATATCTCATTGCTTATTCTGCCCACACACACAAGTGCAAAATGGTGCTACCGAACGGAAGCACAGACACATTGTTGAAATGGGTCTTGCTCTTTTATTTGAAGCTCATCTTCCTATTCGATTTTGGAGTCATGCCTTTCTTGCTGCTGTGCACTTAATCAATAGGATGCCATCACCACTCATTGGTAATCTCAGTCCTTATGAACGTCTTTTTCATTCTGTTCCAGATTACTCTTCCTTGCGTGTAGTTGGTTGCCTCTGCTATCCTTGGCTACGGCCCTATGCGTGTCACAAGCTGGAGCCGCATTCAAAGCCTTGTGTTTTCCTTGGCTACTCTCTCCAACACAAAGGCTACAAATGCCTTGATGTTTCTACTAATAGAATGTACATATCTCGTCATGTTGTTTTTTATGAAACCTCATTCCCATTCAAGCCATCACCTACTTCTTCTTCTCCCATTTTATCTTCTGCTACTATTTCACATTGGATTTTTGTTTCTCCTTCACTTCTGCCTTCTCCACTTATCCCTTCTCCCCCTATTGGGTCTTCTCCATCCCCTCTTATGGACTCTTCTGGGCCTTACTTCTCTAAGGATCCTTCTCATTCTATTCAGCCCAATCCTATTGTTTCTCTTGATACAGCCCAATCCTTCTAATGAAGCACCTCCAACTGATAATCTTGACCCGCATCCATCTGGGTTGTCTTCTTCACCCAATTTTTCGTTTAATAGCACTTGCTCTAACCCAATTCCTATTGATCGCCACCCTATGACTACTAGGTCTTGAACTAGCTCTCTCAAACCTCCACCCTCTAAACTGAATCTTGTTGCTACTAAATACCCTCTTGATGACTCTAGTGAGCCGACGTGCTAGTCTCAAGCTCTTAAGCTGGCTCCCAGGCGGTGTGCAATGCAGGATGAGTTCTATGCCCTAAAAAGTGGGTCCTTATGCGGCCCCTTCCTCACAAAATGTAATCGTTTGTAAGTGGGTCTTTCGGTTGAAGCGCAAATCTGATGGCTCTATAAAACATCACAAGCCGCGTCTTGTCGCCAAGGGATTCAACCAAAGACCAGGTCTTGATTACAAGGAAACTTTTAGTCCGGTTATTAAACCTGCAACAATTCGTATTGTTCTTTCATTAGCTATTACACACAACTGGCTACTTAAGCAACTTGATGTTCAGAACACTTTTCTCCATGGTGATCTCACTGAGCTAGTGTTTATGTCGCAACCTCCTAGTTTTGTAGATCACTCCAAGCCTGACCATGTTTGTATTCTAAAGAAATCCCTATACGTCCTTAAGCAGGCTCCACGAGCGAGGTGCAATCGGTTAAGCTCCTTTCTTTTGTCTCAAGGGTTTCGATCTTCTAAGACTAATACCTCCTTATTCATTTACCAGAAGGATGGTGTGACCATATATTTTCTCATCTACGTTGATGATTTGATTGTTACTGGCAATAATACTTTGGCCATCCAAGCTCTTGTTGCTACGCTATCTCGGACCTTTGCTATCAAGGATCTTGGAGACCTTAATTATTTTATGGGTATTGCGGTTACCCGGTCATCGGATGAACAGAAGTATATCATTGAGTTTTTGCATAGCTCCAACATGGCTGGGGCCAAACTTGTTCATACCCCTATGTCTACTTCTCCTGTTCTTACTGCTGCTATTAGTACTCCTCTTCTGGATGGTAGTGAATATCATCGTATTGTCGGTGCCCTACAGTATCTCATTGTCACGAGGCCAAGCCTGATATCAGCTTTGCTGTGAATCGGGGTGCCCAATTCATGCATTGTCCTACGGATTTGCATTTGACAGTAGTCAAGTGTATTTTATGCTATTTAAAGTTCACTGTCTCTGATGGGCTTTATTTTCATTCATCTTCCAATCTATCTCTTCAAGCCTATTTTGATGCTGATTGGGTTGGATTCCCTGATGATAGGAAATCGACGACTGGTTATAGTGTCTTCTTTGGCTCGCACTTAATCTCATGGTGCTCTCGCAAACAACGTATTGTTTCTCATTTCTCCATCGAGGCTGAGTATCGTGTTGCTGCAATTGAAATCGTTTAGGATTCATTCTCTTTTACATGAGCTTGGTGTTTAATCTTGCTCGTGCTCCATTGATTTGGTGCGACAATGTGGGTGCTACCTTCTTAACCGTGAATCCCATCTTTCACTCGCGTACTAAGCATATAGAAATTGATTTTCACTTCATCAGGGATATGGTCGCTTCTGGTCAGCTTCTTGTTCGATTCATCTCTTCTTGTTTGCATTTTTTTAACTTGATCTGCATTTTGGATGAAATGTCTGTTGCTTTATGTTGAATGGTTGCTGTGCAGATGGGCAATGTTTGGCTTTGCTGTTGGGCTGCTAACAGGGTAAGCGACAGGTTCAGATTTTGTTGATCAAGTGAAGGTCCTTCTCTCCAATTTTGGGATATTAGATCTGGATTGATTCTTCTGGTTGATCATCATCACTGTCATTCCCTTCTCATTGCTGTAATTGTTGTAATCATATTCAAATTATGTTCTGTTACCTTTTGGTGATTCACTGTAACTTTTCACTGGATTTGATTTTCTTACAATGTATCTTCACTATTCATTTTGACTGTAAGAATGTATAAGCTCCTTATTTTTGCCATTCTTCAAATTCGTCATTTTAATACTTAAAATTTTCTGGCTATCCACTTTTTAAGATCTCAGAGCTGCGCTGGTGACATCAAATTGACCAAGTAACTTCCATTGCTAGTATGAGGGCTACTTTGTTCTTCACATGTTAACAAGCACTGTGTGCATTTAATCTTCTGGATTGTCCAGTATTTTTGTCTTTCTTTTGGACCCCTCTGCAGTTCATCCTTTGTGAGTACCAATTCCATGACAGGAATCTTATCATACCAGTAACCGGGTGTGTCAATCAACCTTGTTCTCTTTTTCCCTGTACCTATCTGGGCATGGAACTTTCATTAGAACAAACTACAGTATCAAAGGTAGAATGATTTGTTCAAGTGGGTTTTGATAAGGATTAGTTCTCATCGATCTATTCATGTATCAGAGTTGGCAACCACTGATTCAGATTCCACGGGATGTAAATCACGAAAAAGATGAAACCAAGGCTATGTTTGTAATGCATTTTCAGAATAGATTCTTGGTTTAGAAGGCATTTTGAAATCTGATTCTTCTCTATTATCTTCCTTCTGAACGCTTTATTAATTGTAGACCCAGATTGTATTCCAAGAATGCATAACATGCACAGCCCAACATTCAGATGTTCATGAGGTCTGCTACCATAACAGCCATGGTTCTCTCCAACCTCAAAATCAACTTTTGAGCTGCTAGTTTCAAAGATTTTGGCTCTTCAACACTCTTCAAGGAATACAAACTGAAGTAACAACATTCCCAAGAGGTCAAAAATGGGTTCTAACTCCAAACTGAAAAGGATTGGTGCATACATCAGCATTTGTAGTGCCTAATTTGCTAATCAATTCTAAACCTATGAACCAATGCAGATTATTAAAGGGTGGGACAGTTTAGATTCAAACTGGTTCTAAGCACTGTTATTTTGTTAATAAATAAAACACTAAAATCGTTATCTAAGCATACAAATAATACGAAATTTATTCCTAAGATACAAATAATCAAATATCCATCTATAGAAATACAAATAAAAATATGAACCAAATATTTAAGGAGGAAATCTTCATTTTCAAGCATATAAATAAACCCAAGATCCAAAATCAAAATCATCAACACCAAATTAGCATCCCAAATGTGGTTTATATATGGCTTTTAAACGGTTCTAGCTTTGTATATATAAAAAAAAAGGTTCTAGTGGTTCCGATTCTTATTCGGTTTCACCGGTGTTGCTGTCAAGAATCTGTGGAAGGTTGAACGTCGATCCTGCACAAGCATAGAGGGTAGAGGCCGGGAGGTGGCTCCGGGATTAGTCCTCCGATACCCAAGTTAGAGACCCGTGCAACAATGTTTCAGAGAGTAATGGTGAGTTAGTCAACTTACCTGCTTCTGTCTTCCCGGTTTCTTCTTATAGAATCATATCCTGTAGAGTCCTACTAGGATACGTACTCCCTCCTCTGAAGGGATTGAGATGGTTTATTGGAGGATTCCTCCTTGCACGTTTCATATTTCCTCAGGGAATATTCCCTTAGGTTAATGGAGTCCTATTATGACTCTACCACTGAAGAGAAGTTTGGTTTTCCCTGCCACCTGGCTATCTATCCGAAGTTGTGGTGTAGATATGTGGCAAGATGCCATGTGTCCATGTCTGATTGGGTGATTTAGTTTGTGCATATCAGAAGCCTCCTTACTGCCTTTGAGAAGTCCTTCCAAAGGGGGTAATAGTGCTTGCCTACTTCTCTTCCATTCCTTCTTTTTTTTTTTTTAAGCCCTTCGGTCCTTTCTGTTCGGCTTTGGCCTTCGACCTAACAGAGGGAAGACCCTTCAATTAGGTCGGCTCGGCCTTGGCCTGAGCCCCTTACTGAGGGAGGACCCTTTGGTTAGGTTTGCTCGGCTTTAGCCTAAGCTCCCAACCGAGGGAGGACCCTTCGATCAGGTCTGCTCGGCCCTGGCTTGAGCTCCCAACCGAGAGAGGACCCTCGGTCAGGTCTGCTTGGCCTTGGTGAGCTCCCAATCGAGGGTGGACACTTCGGTTAGGTCCGCTCGGCCTTGGTCTGAGCCCCCCAACCGAGGGAGGACCCTTTGGTCAGGTATGCTTGGCCTTGGCCTAAGCTCCCAACTAAGGTCCCAACCGAGGGAGGAACCTTCGGTCAGGCCCGCTTGGCCTTGGCCTGAGTTCCCAACCGAGGGTGAACACTTCAATTAGGTTAAGTCCGAATTTGATAATACTTTGGTTTGCTATACTCTGTCTTACTAACAATTTCCAATAAGAATCATTTCCTCTTCTTGCTGGGTCATAACGAGATTTCATGTTATCCTATTTGATGGATCATTGGTCCCAGATGGTCTTCCCTTTTACTCCATCTGGTTGCAAGGGAAACAAAGAGAAGAGAGTTGAAATCAAATCAAAACTAGGTTGAAAACTTTTACAAATGTGGAGGGAGAATTGAGACATCAGAACAACAAACTAGGATAATCATGTGTACATTGGAAGACTTAATTGATGTAATAAAAAATGTTCACATTCATAAATGAAGATGTTTAGGAGGAGAGGACAGTGGAAGACACACTTTAAGTTGGTTTTTTAATTAAGTAGTATGGCCAATATTTTTTTTTTTACCCAATATGTATGTGTCAAGACTAAGAAAACTCAGATTGATGAAACCTATATTAGTTAGTAAAAATATGGTTGGAAAAATTAGCTTTGTGGTATTTTTTTTTCATCAAATAATAATAAAAATATAAGGATTTTTTTTTCTCCAATACTCAGCAAATGAAGTATTAATATAATACTATAACAAGTGTTAAAAACTATCATATTGAAAAAAAAATAACATTGCATAGTTGTATACAAAAATTGAAAAAGAATGAGATTTTAAGGGCAACCAAACAATTATTCAGGATGATTCTGGGTGTTTCTCAAAGACAAAATCATGGTAACCAAATAATTATTCAGAGAGAATCACCGTACATAATCAGTACTAACCAAACAATTATTTTGTCAAGAATATGATTCCAGAAAACCACATTCTATAGAATTATATTCTTAAAAATATTTTTCTCTAAAGAATCAAGCAATCAAACGTCCCAATAAACTAATGGGGGTGATGACTTCAGTTCCTAATAGGTTGGTTATTCTAGGAATATTATAACGAAATTGTTTACTGAAATTGAATTGAGTTGTTTATTTTACATTGAAATCGTAAAACTTTTTAATAAATGATTCGATAGTAATTCCAAAATTGAGACCGTTTATTTAAACAAATTAATTTTGATTTTATCTAAAAATTCTTGGACCGAATTGAACTGAATCAATTAACACCCTTATCTCAATTCATCAAAAAATTCCATAAAAAAAAATGAAATAAAATCTGGGATCGGTGACCACAATTTCGATCTGAATTGGGCGATTCTTCATCCGATTCGCACCATTCTTGAAACCATGATTATGGTTTGGTTCCTTAATTTAGACCCTTGGGCCGTTATGCACACAGTGATAATGGGAGTCAATCCCATGACCTCCTGGGACTCCTGCACTTTATTGCTAGGGATCCTAATCCCTAATTCCCACGTCCCTCGGACTTGTCGGACTCTGCAACTGAGGGCGGCGCAGCGCTGTGCGACGGTCGGAGTTATCTATCTCTACAGCTGAGGTAAGAATCTCTCTCTCTACTATAATTAGACTGTATCCCATGTATGCCAATACACTTCCCCTTCTCCTCACTAGATTTCTTGTATTTATTATCCAAAAAATCCTTGAGCTTGCTGGAGATCGAAATTCTCAGTGGGTGGGGGAATTGGTTGTATGGGTGCACCACGTCCAGGTCTCAAACTCACTTCTTGTATCCACCGTCAGATAGTTTCATTCCTTCGAGTTTAAACTTTTCTGTTAACAGCAACCCTGCTCCAGCTGCATTCAAATTTGGATAGATGTAGCTAACTCTATCTCGGATGATGTCATGAACAAGAATGCTGATTGCTGCATTTCCAAATCTTGCCAATTTGATTGAGAAGACCATGTCAAAGTACCTATCCTATTGTAAGTGCAAGCCCACCTGCATGAAGTATCAAAGGGAGAGTGAGGTTCTAGATATACTTTATAGATAAAATTTTCCAGAGGTCACTTCAGATCAGAAACAAGAATCCCAATAAAAATGTCCACCACATGCTTGTTTCCTAGTCCAAGAGGGCCCGTGCCCTGTGCATTTGCATCACCTCAGGCCCCAAATAGATGGTTAAATGAGATTCCCCAAAAACTGTGAGAGGATCTTTCAATGAAAAGAAAGTTTGCAATAAGAATAGGAGATGCGTCTTGTGAGTTAGCCCAAGCCTTCTACCTCACCATCGACCATCTATGCTTGGAAAAATCTCAATTTTGCTGTTTCCATATCAAAATGACTCTGCTCTTTGAGCTTTTGATTGCCTCTGTAGATAGTTTGTCCTCTACATTCTCTTGGCCTTCTTCATTTTTACTTGACAAGCGTTCAAACTATTTGATTGTTCAAAGCAAAATGATTGTTGGTTGGAATTGGTTGTGTATATTATATGCATTTTTGCATTCATTTAGGAAATCATTCCTCAATATATCTCTCTATAGTTATATTATTTTTATTATGTATTTTTCAAATCTAAATACGAATTTTTCATTCTTGAAAAGTTTGACTGGATTTTTGGCTGCCCTGTTCAAATTTTGAACCGTTTTAAACATGTCATGCCGAACAAAGTTTTTTTTTTTGCCATTCCCGTTTTCACTAACTATGCTCCAAATATTCAGGGTAATCCAGGAATGCGTGTTCCAATGTATCCGAGCTTGAGGAAAAGCATGATGGGGACATCAAGATGTACAGCCGAAGAAAGAAGAAGACCCAACCTTCTTTGTGGTTGGAGGATTAGAAGAAGGAAGAAGAAGAAACTGGCGAAAGAAAGGAAGGCTTGATCCAGCCTTTCCAGCGCTGGATTGAATCCCTCTCTTTCTAAATTTTTCCAAGATTGTGTGGCCCCCACCAAATCTAATAGTTTAGTAGTTTTATTTTTTAGGATTTTGTTTATTTGAGTCTTTAAGTTAGTTAGGAAACTAAGTAATTATCCTATTGTTTTTTTTTTTTAAGTTTCTTTGTTTATGAAATAACATTCCTAGAATAATATTTTCTTTTTAGTAATTAGTCTCTTATTTATGTAAGGCCATTGGCCACAGTTGAAGGAATGAATGAGAATTGAAAAAAATAGCGAAGGAGCAAACCCCCCACCCCTCTCACGATTCTCTCACTCTCTCAATCTTGTCTTTCTCCCTCTCTCTTTCTCGCCTTTCTCTCTTTTTTTTCTCTTTCAGTTTTCTCTTCTCTCACCTCCCTCCCTCTCTCACTTTTCTATTTTTTTTCTCACTGGAACTATTGCTGGTTACTTACTTGAACTGCTGCTGCTTCCTGTTATTCTTGTTGCTTAATGTCTACTGTTGACAGCCAATATCTGCTGCTGCTGTTACCTTTTGATATTGAACTGCTACTGTTGTTTTGTCTTCCTTTGATGCTGGACTGTTGCTGATTTTCTCTTCAATACTAGGCTACATTATTCCTTACGTCAAGGACTGGGCTGTTGCTAATCTCCTTTCAACAATCGGACTGTTGTTGGACATCATCTTCAAATCTGGGTTCTCTTCTTTTATTCTCAGACCTGGGCAGCAGGTAAGTATAGAATAAACCCTCACATTTCCTCCATTATCCCCTCATTATTTACTCTGTGACTTCCATTAAAATCCATCCCCTTTTTGTCATTGTTTAACCTTTTATTTACATCACTGTTTGCCTTAAGTCTTGTTGGTCTTCTTATTACTAGTATAACTGATTTTAGAGCATATAGCATGGGGTTTTTATCTACTTTTGGTGCTTAATAGGCTAGTGTTACAACCTACTTTTGCTTGCTGCCATATTCCCTACCCTATGTTCCCCCTTGACACTTGAGTTAGTTCATATGTTTTTCTTCCTAGATTATTATTGTTCTTTGTTACTTTGTTCATTAGTCTCACTTTACTTTATATGTAATCTTGTTTGCTGAGCTTGCTTTATCCTAACCAGCCCAAATCCCTTGAGTTTGCTCTACCTAGTTAGTTAACTTTGTAGGAAACCTAGTCACCTACGAACCCCCTACATCATCTTGGTATCAGAGCATGGTTTTGTCTAAGTTTAGGGTAATTAGGTACTGTTGTCCTTTGTTTATATGTCTTACTTTTTGAGGTCTAGTCTCCATCTCAATCAATTCATAGTCGAGTCTGAGTTAAGAGAGCGTTACCATAGATTAGAGGACACCCTTTTCTTTCTTGAGTTGGCAGAACCAAATAGCATTGGACGTTATTCCCTCCAAAAGTACATACTTGAGAGGGAGATTTCTGACCTCAAGATTGAAAGAGCTAACTTCCTATCTTAATTGGAGATTCTGAGTAGACCTTCAGTCTTTGGTGGCACTCGTACCTTGGCTACCCATCTCCTAATGTCCACTCATAGTGATAGAGCATACAAGGATATGTCTGACCCTCCTAGCACCTCCACCCAATCTGAGCAATTGGTTAAATTCATGAAAGCCGTCCAAGCCATACAGGAAACACAAGCTGCCCATCTCCAAGCCCTTATCGATAAGTTGGCTGCTCTCAAGACAAGTGCCCAAAACCCTAATGGATTGCAAGGCCGTAACACAACTGGCACTGAACCTAGGGGCAGAGGCCCTAATCCTGAGGAAGTAAACGAGAATAACTAGACTGATGGTTATGACCAGATAGGGGGATAACTTCCAAGGCCTAGGGCGTGATAGGGATCAGGGTAGGGGTCAAGGCCCAATGCCAAGACGCTAAATCCAATATAGAGATGATAAGGGTTATGAGCATCATGATAGGGGCTTTGATATCAGACGAATGATTAAGGTAGATGCCACTACCTATGATGGTCAGATTGATGCTAGGATCCTTCTGGATTGGATCAAGCAGATAGATAGGTACTTTGATTTTTACGATATACCAGAGGAAGTCTGTTACCGATTTGCTAAGTTCAAGCTTATTGTAGCTGCCCAGAATTTCTGGACAGACCTAGAGTACCAGAATGACCACACAGGGCTTGAGCCAATCACCACCTGGGAGAAATGCAAGAGCGACTGAAGAGGGAATTTTTACCTATCACTTATAGGCTCCAGTTGTTGAATGAAATAAATACCCTGAAGCAAGAAAAGTTGGTTGTGACCGAATACATAAGTAAGTTCAATGAATTGAAAATTAGAAGCCGTATTCAGGAGGATATTGAGTAGACACTATCCAGATTCTTTATCGGGCTCAACTCTGAAATTCAGTCTCATATGGCCTTCACTTGGTGCGAGACATTCCACAGGCCTTCAAGATAGCCCTTGAGGTGGAATCCTCCATGAGGACTTATTTTCAGAGGAAGAGTTTCCAAACTGGGGAGTCCCAATTTAGAAAACCACCTCAAGGCTCAACTGGATTCCCAAAACCCCCTGCTACACCACAATGTCAATTTGACAACAAGAGTAAAGGAATTTTGAGAGAAGCACCCAAGAGTAGTGGGTAACAATAGTGCTTCAAGTGTTTCGGGTTTGGTCACTTCTCCAGAGAGTGTCCCAATAGGAATCTTTATGTGGGAGAGCAGACCCCTGAAAAAGGTGACCAAGAGGATTTTCAGGACCATGAGTATAAGGACCATAGACTAGATGAGACCATATCTGATGAGGACACCAAGGAGGCCAGTGACCTCAAGTTCCACATTGTGTGATGCATGATCTCACAACCTAGGAGTAACGATGATTGGCGGTGAACTAATATTTTCATCACTTACACATGTTATCAAGGTAAGAACTGTCGCGTCGTCATAGATAGTAGGAGTTGCATGAATGTGGTCGCTGATGAGCACATTTATGTGTGAAATCTAGGGTAGTAAAACATGTATTTTACATATTTAGAATGGAGCTACCTTGGGTTTTACTCTCTTTTTGCAGGCTTTATATTTTCAAGGCCTTAAGGACTATCGGGCGCTATATCTTCAATTTTACACGTAAAGAGGTCCTATTTCTTTCCATGGTTGCGAAGATGATGAAATTCTGAGCAAGATGGACGTGTTCAATTAAAAGTACACATTCGTTTGGTCACCCGTACAAATGATTATTCTTTTCGGGTCAGAAAAAGAATAATGGATCAAAACTGAACCGAGATGCAGAACCAACCCGTTTGCAATTGTCCCAGAGGT
>NW_024868261.1:0-30859 GCF_013358625.1 Macadamia integrifolia
GGAAAGGAAAAATAGTTTCATGTTCTTCCTTTCGGGAAGGGGGACTTGTTAACCTATTGATTACAACTTTTATCCAAACCTTTGGAAGAGCATAAAAAAAAAAAAAGGCTCGAATCGTACGATCCCTCCGTTGCCCCAGAATGGAAGGAGTGATCTCTTACAATCCCGTTTGAATCAACAAAGACCACATTGCAAGGCTAAATATTCCTAGGTAATTGATAACGAAGTAGTACTATGAGAGAAGGGTGAAAAGTGTTAAGGATTCTACTCCATAAAATCATATGAACATCCCCATAGTGTTTAGAATACAAGAATCATAAAAGAGATAAATCATGGGAGTAGTCCTAAACCAAGATCAATGAATTTTTAAAATCTTAGAACACATAAACATATAGATTTGCCCAATCTATGATAATCAATAGGAGTAGAGGAATACCTGTGTATAAGTTTAGAATCCCCATGAGTATTGATCACGAATCTCAGTCCCATGTGCTTGAAGATTACTCCCATGAAAATGACAATGAAGAACTACGCAAGTGGAGTCCCTCTACTGAGATCTTCTGCAGCCTCTTACTCTAGGATTTCCTCTCTTTCTGTGCACTTACTCTTGTGAGAAGACAGTGTTCCCAAAACCAATAAGGTGTTAAGTAATGGTTGTAGGGACATCGGTATTCTCTTTATAATAGAATCCCTAAAACCCTATTCTAGTCGCACAATGGAAAAAGCTAGGAGTTTCCTAATCAGAGTGGGTCTATAACTATTTGGGCCCAATGGATCAATCGATATTAGTTAAGCCCAGATAAAAATCCTAACAAAAAGAACCCACATCGTGGAGTGAAATGGAACCTGAAACCGTAAGGGAGGAGACCAAGGCTCTGACTACAGCTTAGATAAGAACTTTTGTTAATGTGTTTCGTCCTTTGTATGTAAGGGTTTCTGAAGTACTAGTCTTAGGAACAAAAATGTTTTCTAGCTAAGTATGGTTTTGAGCAATCGCATCTCGTTGGAATATTTGCTCCATGGTGATGAAATTATTAGGTTTGAATAGTTTCCTCTTCCTCTTGTATTGCTGAGAAAGATCTGAATTTCTTGAGTGCAACCTTCTTGAATTAAAGGTTGGTTGTTTCTACTGGCTTGTATGAAATTTGAGCAGGAAGTTGTATTAATTACTTATACCTGAATATTATTGCTGTTGGATTTCTAGTGTCTCTTAGGATTTTTTTTTTTTTTTTTTTTTTTTTTGATATTAGGGACATGATGTAAAGCCAGAATCTGTAGATTTTGCTCATGGTAAAGTGTCTTTAAGGTTGTTGGCCTATTGGGGTTTTATGCTTGTTTGTTTCTCTCTAGCCTTGATGTAAATTTTAGTATTGTTTGCCAACTGTTCAAAGTTAGTTTCATGCTACATTTAGTGCCGATTAAAACTTCAGGGCAGTGTGACATTGTGGCTAAATTAGTTCTCCGTGATTTTACGCATTTTACGCTGTCTTCCTTCTTCTCCCCAAGCATTCGATGTCTTCACATGGAGGAAGGGGAACTGAAAAAATATTTTCTTCCTGTGGATCTAAAATTGTTGGCGATGCATCATTTCTTCCTGATCTAATAGTTTATAGTGGAAAGATTCATATTGTACCGACTCTTAAATTTAGAACAGTTTATCTATTTGGGAGATATTTTTGGTACTTGGTATCTGTGTTTACGGTTTGTTCAATTATCATCAGGGTGGATGGTTTTAGGTGCCGATGGTGATATATCAACCCAGTGGTTTTCATTATATAGGATGTTATATTTTGCCAAACCAAGCAAAAATAAACACATAAAAAATCCATTTTGTTGATCCTCATTTTTTTTTTGTTTGTGCTGGTTTGCTGTATAGCTTCTTATAAGACATGAGTTCCTGTGCATGGATTAGTACTTGTATCGGTTGTATTTTTTTCTTTTGGTTAGGATCCTCCTATTTTTCAAAGGGTGCATTGGTTTGTAAACCCAAATTTTCTTCATTCTGAATTATTCCTGGATCCAAATTTGCTGACTATTTGCTTATCAGTCAGTTTCTATCTATTTTTCTTTTCTTCCTTTAATAGAGGGAGCTCACCATATTTTCCATGAAGTGATTCAGCAGTTTGGGATTTGTTTTTTATTTTTTTTATTTTTTTATTTTTTTATTTTTTTGAAGGAGACTTTTGAGTCCTTTCCACGAAATATTGTTTTTATTTTTTTGTTAGATTTGTATGTTCAATTTGATTCCAATCCTACTGCAACCTCGCCTGAACCAACCAGCATCAACATTGACATGGTTGGGCTTGGGGTTAATGCCTTGTTGATATATTGGTTTTACATTGACTTTTCCCAGCTTGGGGTTGGGCTTGGTTGACAGTTTGATGCAAAACTTGTGGGCTGTTACGGAGAAAATTATAGATGTAGGTGCTCAAAGGTAATTTTCTAAAATTTAGGATAACTGGTGAGCAACAACTATTTTTTTCCTTTGAGAAATTGCAAATTATGTATTCCCAAGTCCCACTTATGCCAGGTGGCTTATTGTTTCTGGTATTATTGTAGATAGCCAGTCTACAGTCACAATATATGTATCATGATAAACATGGAAATGTTTTTGAGATATAAGTTATAAACTTGGATAGTTTGGGGGTGCAGATAAGAAGTAAGATGGCATTTATAATGGAATTCGCTGAGAAACTGGTAAGGAGGCTGATGGAGGACCCCAAAGAGCGGGATCAGAAGTTCAGGAAGCATGTTTATGCAGTTCATGATCGATGCAAAAAGACTAAAGAAATGTGGAGCCTACCCATCCGCCCTTATGGGTTCTGGACATTTGAGCGCCACAATGCACAACTTGCATGGGATGCCCAAATCAGCTAGGTCCCTGGACAGAGGGATCCCTATGATGACCTCCTTCAGCAGACTTATGAGAGCAACGCCCGCAAATGAGCGAGTGGTCTAAATAGTTGTCTACTTTTGTGATTTCTATATATACATGCTTCTTATGTCAACATGGAGAATTATGCTCGTCTTGGTTTACTTTCTTTGTATGCGGCACTACATGTATAGGTACTTTCTTACCAAAAACTATAGGTACTTGGCTAATAGTAGTTTGTGAAATCTTAAATTGTTTCATTGGATTCCTTTCTATGTTCAAGTTGATAAATATTATTTATGCCAACTTTTCTTTTTGGGTAGAAATTTATGACAACTAATTTACGAAAAAAGGGACAATAACTGTGGAATAAAATTGTTGACCGAACCCAGGTGGAAGTTGAGACCACAGACATTTCGTCTCTCCCTATACCGATCCCTATATATATATATATATATATATATGTATCTATGTATTTGCTGAAACTGAATATTCTGGATTTTGTTTGAGTTGAAGATAAGGAGTTGCAAGTGATGCAGATAAGTCACTTAATGAGCTTATTTTATTGGAAATAAGCATTGTGTTGGTTTATATATGTGTTTGGCCTTTGATCCCATGGGTTTTATTTTTGGTAGACCACTTTAATGGGCCTAAAATATGGATGGAAAGTAGAAAAATGAGATTTAATTCATTCGTTTAATTAGAGTCCTATTTTGAGTCTACTTTCTTTGTTATGTCAGTTTTGTAGTTAGTTTAGGTTTCTCAATTAGTTAAGGATTGGGTTAGGCCTTTCCTTTTTGGTGTTTGAATCTGTTTTGAGTATTCCCTATAAGTTTGTAAGGGGCTACAAAATTGGAGACAAATTTATTAATGAATTGTAGCTTTGTACTCCCAAATTCTGAGAAAGAATTCTTCAATAGTTGAGATAGCTGTGGGTGAGAGGCTCAGACTGAGATAGCCATCCCACCTTCCACATCTATCTCATCTCAATCATTATTTTCTTTTTTATTCTTTCATCATCTTTTTCATCCAACAAGAAGTAAGTATTGTTCTTCAAGTTTTTCTTGAATTTCTTCAAGTCTTCTAGAAGGTTGGATGTCACACGTTTTTTTCGGATTAAGCAGTCCAGCCATCCGATCGAACTCAAATTTTGACCAGGCATTCAAGAACCCTAATTTGGAAGTCCATTCAAATCTGGGCTCTTTCTGGTGGTTTGATCTTGAGATATTTTCAAAATACCAATTCTGCCCTTCCCTTCTCAAGGTCGGGAAAAAAATTACTGTATTGTGTTCAAATAGTTACTACTTTTCTTCTGTTTGTTGATTCAACTTAAGTCTTGAAATTTACTAAATATCCTACCTGGGATTGGATCATTCGATCTTACATTACCATGGTTTCCCAAGGAGTATGTGATAAACCTTCAAAGTACGCACATCACATTGAATTGTATTCATTAACCCGCCAATAGATTGCATTAGTAGGCACCTCTCATCCTACTCGAAATTTGAATTTGTGGACAAGTTATAGAATTTAGCCACATATTCTTCTACATGCATACTTCATTGCTTCAATAGTGTGAACATGCATTTGTTGCTTGTAGTCTGTAACTGAGATCTCTTGATCATGGTCTCATTCATCTCGGCCCACATGTTCACCAAACCAATGCCTTGAATAAGGATTATGCTTGTCACATCTCACCCCACATAAGATGCCGGTGATGTGACTAGGACACTCTCCGCCATCCTACAACACTGCCAGGATCTTTGAAGCAATACCTTACTCTCACAATCCATAACAAGAACTATTCTAAATTAGGTGCAATGGAATTGAAAGATATAATAATGGTACAAGTATTGGGGAAAGAGTTAAAGTGATAACTATTTTTGACTAGTTTATCCAAAATCAATTACATGACGTCAATAAAATTATATCAAAAAAATACATCATCCAAAAATACACAAAATGATAATGGGAAGCACAACCCTTAGTCATGGCGCACTGTAGGCACAAACGTCGCATGCACAAATGACATCATACTCGGCCATAGAGGAGGATATGTTACTGCTCATAGGTACCATTGTCCCTACATTGTTATCTAAAAAGGAACATGCACATGGTGTGAGCTTCACTAAGCCCAGTAAAGGATGTGGTTTATGCAAGCAAATACAAATATTTCATGATGTATAAGTGATGCAGTTCATTTTATTATTAACCGCCTAACATATAACTAAGTCTGGTATGCTACTGCAACATATAAGACAATATCCCTGGTCCGAAATTGCCATCAGTCACTTAACGATACAAACCCTACTTGTAGTTATGAGCCTATCGGTCTTGGAATGCACCCTCGGTCACCGGCAAACCCTGATAATCCCATTCCTTATAGACACGGTACTGGAATCATACATTAGTCACACCAAGCAGTTTTCACCTTCGACAATAATCACATTGTACCGCAGAAGTGGCATCCCAGAAAGTCTCATCAAACCTACCACATTGGGTTATCTAAACCCTCACCCCCTGTTGGCAAGGGGTCATAACATAGGGTGATTATTTCTAACAACAATAATATGTCTTTCATAATGATACAATTAATATGGCAAATGCGGTATCAAAATCACCATCGGCTACACTGCATCCAATTTTCAAGCCTAGCTCTAGCATACATGTAGTTAGTATAGCGTATACGGTACTAGAATTATACATCGGCCATATTGCAACCCATTTCCAAGCCTAGCTCTAATGCACACTCAATGCATTATAATGCAACAAAGTGGCGGTCATGGTTTCGGAATTCCCATTAGCCACACGCATCCATATACAATCACATTTACATTAACAGTTTCATATATAAACATTTGATACAGTTTAAATAACGCATTCATGGGATTGTAATAGAAAAAAACACATGTATGATATGGCATTTTATAGTTCTATAAATTTAGAACACTCCAAAAGAAATCAGACCACCACTCACCTCGTCTACTGGCTTGGTGAAGAAATTCCCAAGAATGCCCTGAAAATGCCCCGCTAGGCCTCACCGGAAAGTTATTGTCTCTATCCTAATTACAAGTGTAATTGGTGTTAAAAAGTGTCTTAAAGAGTCCCCTAGAAGGTCCCTTCAAAATCCCCAAAACTACCCTAAGGATAGTTCAGTAGGTCCAGCGGCAGATGTCACCAAATCTACCGGTGACATAAACAGAGAGAAAAATCCAATTTTACATCTTAGACATTCCACCGGAAGATCAAACATCTACTAGTATGGATTTACGGTGATATAAACAGACGGCTGAAATTTATCAGACCATCCATCGGTAGATGGGCACCGGTTGATAGCTGATCTACTGGTGATAGCCTCGAAAGTACTATTCTCTATAGGGCTGAACCACCTCAGGTCTGGTGGTCGTCTTTGGTTCTGTGGGGGGGGGGGAGGTGGTTGTAGAGTGTCTTCCCACCTTACATTTAAGTCTGGGTGATTGTGTTTTCACTAGGCCAATAAGGAGCTATGTCGATTCTTCGACTGAAACACTAAACCCACTTTGAGCTAAAAATCTTCTTGGAGCTTGGGAAACACTTTTGGAGCTCGGGAAGGGTATGGGGGAGTACAATGCATACTACCTCGGATAGCTAGGGTCCTCGGGACTGAGGTGTACCCCTCCAACCCTGCAGAACCCCAAAATTGAACTTACTCAAACCCAAAATGGAGAGGAAAAACGGGAAAAGAAGAGCTCCCTTACCTTTGGAAGTACTGGCAACAATCGGGGGCTGGCCGATCCTCTCTTGTCCCTTCTCATTTTTCTCCTTCTTTTTCCCCCTCTCCCACGTATTTAGGGCTTGTGAAATGAGCTCACAAGCAAGGATTAAAGTATCGATATCGATCGTTGTATCAGTTGGTCAAAATTAAGATACGTATCGGAGGATATCGCATCGCATTGGAGATATGCTAAGATACGCTAAAGATATACATAAATGGATAGGGAACACATTTTTATTCACTTTTTGCATAAAAAACAGTTAAAAAAGTTATATATAACATGTAGAATGCATAAATACTAAAATAGAGGGTATCGTATTGATAAACAAGTATATTGAGTTGAAAATATTCAAAATGATGAGGTTTCTTACAGTTTTTTCTTCTCTCATTGCCATTGCCACTGTGATGAGTGCTATGAAGAGTGTCGTGATGGCTTAAATCCTTGGCTAGGACCTTCTTCTTCAATAAGAGCAACTAAGATGATGTTCTGCGCTTGTCGAAAATAGGCACAATATTTATCCCAGTCGAAAATTTATGGTAGTGGGTCTCCCATTCATTGTAGAATCTTCTGTATTGCTCAGGAGTGGTCACTGTTGGTCCTGCATGAGTGCCATATCCATAGCCTGAAGAAGCATCTGAAGATACATGGTGTCCATGTCCGGATGAGGAACCAATGTGATCTAAACTTCTGTACTACTCTGGATTGGCAAATGATTGTCCTTCATAAGTCCCATATCCATAGCCTAAAGATACATTCGAAGATACATGGTGTCCATGCCCAGATGACGAACCAGCATAATTTGAACTAATGCTCATTGATTCCATGCTACTCATCAACGCATCAGTAGCACTTGGATTGTGAGATCGCCTACCCCTCCGACTATAAGACTTTGGTTGTATGTTAGCACCATGATGACTATCT
Organism: Macadamia integrifolia; assembly: GCF_013358625.1. Lineage (NCBI taxonomy): Eukaryota > Viridiplantae > Streptophyta > Magnoliopsida > Proteales > Proteaceae > Macadamia > Macadamia integrifolia. Next base: position 7,549 of record NW_024868261.1, read on the forward strand.
TGTGTTGCATATGTAATGCAACCTCCTCTGTGAAATGTACCAGTACATAAGTTTGGCCACCACCCCTACCACCACCAGTACCACCACCACCACCACCACCACCACCACCACCATCACCATCACCATCACCATCACATCACCATCACATCACCATCACCACCACCACCACCACCACCATCGTCATCATCATCATCATCATCATCATCATCATCGTCATCGTCATCGTCATCGTCATCGTCATCGTCATCGTCGTCATCATCATCATCATCATCATCATCATCATCATCATCATCATCATCATCATCATCATCATCACCATCATCGGCACCATCCTTGTTTTGATCATCATCATCACTATCTGGTTGAGTTACAGTATATGTAGCACCTAATCTCTTCCTCCTGATATTGCCATCATCAGAGCTATCATCATCCTCTTGCATAGCTGATGGTGTTTGGGTTTCGTCATCATCAATATTTTTAAAATCTTAATTTATATCTCTAATGAGGTCCTCTATAATGGGATCAGGTGTGGTTTCTCGTCAATCTTCAGATTATTTGTCCATCACTAAAACCTTTTTAGTGTCCTCAATCCATCCCCTAACTGGATCTTCCTCGTCAAGTATGTGGGTGATGTCAATTGGGTTGACATCAATATCATCCCCTGATTTCTCAAATTCTAAATATTTCATTTTTAATTTCATGTTGTAGTGCACATATACTAGCTTCTCCAGCTTTTCCAGATTCTCATAAATCAGACGATTCTGAGGTTTGATGTGTATCAATCTGGACGTACTCCAGTTACGTTCGCAGCCACTTGAGGTTGTGGTGCATGATAATATTTTCATTGCGATTGGCCTCAAGTTTGGAGCACTCCATCCATAGTTCAGCCAGTAATCAATTGTACAAAGATAATTGCAATATTAGGAGTTTGAAATAAATTTGAAATATAAGGATATTAACATATTAATACGCCACTCAATGTATTAAATATTAATGAATATGTAAGATTAGTAGATTGCTAACTTTTCCAACAGTGTCTTTGGCTGAATCAATATTAGGAGCTAACTTGTTGATAAACATCCTTCAAAGATTTCATCAAATCTTTCCTAAACCTTAAATTGTTTGTATAGTGAAGATCCGGATTCAAATAATAGGCTGCACATGGTTACATATTATTTGTTGTTAACATTTAAGTATATTAAATTACTAATGAAGTCACTTATAAATTTAATTGAGAAATTACCCGCCCGATGAAGGTCTTGAACAAAATTAGTTTTCCATCAATGATTTATAATCTTAAAAAATACCTTGAATGACTTTGGGTTCTCTTCTTCTGTCTTTTATTTGACAACTTCCATACTATATTTTCTATGGTCTATGCCTTATCACTATCAACTACTTTAAGTATCACAAATTATGGTTGCATAATCTTTGTTAGTCAGTATACCATTTCCCAAAACTTTGTTGAGGTGATTAGGTCTTGAACAGCTTTTCCAATTTCAGTGGTTGCATATATACTAGTGAACCACTCATTAGAGGTGAATGACTAAAACAACACTTCCTTCTGTTTTTTAAGACTATCAAGTGCAATATAATTTGTTACAAACCTTATTACTTCGGGCCTCACCAAGTCACCTTTTGTGTATTTTTTCATCAATGCGAACATTCAGCTATGATTGCAGATGAAATTGATGATCATCTTGGCATTAGAAACCAATGTGTGTACTTTTTTCATCTCATCAATGTCCTTAAACATCAAATCAATGCAATGGGTTGCACATGGTGTCCAATATGGGGTGGGAGACTTCACCATAAGTAATATATCAACCTTTTTAAAATTAACGGCATTATCAGTCACAATCTGGACAACATTATCTGGCCCAACGTCCTGAACAACGTCATCCATTAATTTAAACAAATTCAGTGAGTCCTTGATATCTGAGGATGTGCTGAAAGACTCATAGAATATTGTTTTCCTATCATAATAGATGAGAAAATTGATGATGGACATCCTCATCATTCCACTCCACCCATCACACATGATGGTCACTCCATAGTCAGGCCAATTGTATTTAAATTCTTCAATGTATTCATCCACCTCTTTCACAATAGCATTTAAGTATAGCCCAAAAATTTCATGAGGTGTGGGTGGCTTCACATTTTTCCCACATGCCTGAATCTCCTTGACCATAACCTTGAAGTATGGATCTTTAGCTTTGTGAGGTGGAATCATAGAACTGTAGAACCACCTAGAGATTGCTTTCCTAATTTTTTTACTCAATGTCTTTGGTTGCAAAGCCTCTTCAATCCTTTGTTGCCCTTCATCATGATGTTTGTATGGTGCATCTCTCATATCTCTAATTTTTGGGCTCTTTTTCCCCTGGAGGCGAATTTGTCAAATATGCCCTTCATAATGCCTGCAATATCTACACTTGGATAACTTCCAGAGCCAGAACCTTGTCTATAAATCATGGGGCCACCATGCCTAGGTCCTATAGATTGACTTCTTCTTAGCTGTTCTGCTATCCATTGTTTTTCTTTTGCTTCCTCCCTTGAAATATGCTTCACTCGTGCAAGTTGTTGATCTTCATCCTCTGCCTCCATATAGGATCTTTCATAATCCTCATGATCCCTTAGATTCTCAACCAATCTATCCTCATTTTCAACATTTTTTTTTTTTTTTTTTTTGCTTTATCTCCACCTCCCCTTTAGTGCTTCCTCATTGCTTTTCTTACTTCGTCTGGGCACTTTGTACATTTGGAAACATTAGAAAATCCTCCTGCCAAATGTTGTTTGTCTGCTAATTCCACCTCCTAGGTGGATAACATCATAGTAGTTGCATTTTGTTTACAACCTATTGTCTTGTACTTTCTTGATTGTAGCCCATCCAATATCCCTAGACCGTTCTTTAGGCACCATCTTCCTACTAAGATACATAATGAAACTTAATATGTATATTTATTGATTTAGTATTTAGTAAATAATAGAATTTTTTAAGAAACTAAAATGAAATGCATTCAAAGAAAAAAAGACTTTTTTATATTTTTTCTAATTTACATAAACTTGAAATACTTCTAGTATTTTTCTTAATTTTTAATTAATTTTTGAAATGAAAAAAAAATACAAACATTTTAGAAAAATTAATATTTTTATAAAATTTGTAGATTAATTGTTTTTAAAGAACATATAAAAAATCCACATATTGTGGACCAATAAATTTGAGTAGATCTTAGAAATAAAATAAAAAAATTAAAACCCTCACTTTTTTAGGAAAAAGTGTGTGTTTCATTTCAAATCATGTATTTAGTGATTATTAGTTATAACATTATTTTTAAGAGTTGAATGAATTAAATTTTAAAAAATAATAATAATTTTTTACATTTTTCTTGCTTTTTAATTAATTTCAGAATAAAAAAATTTAAAAATAAAAAATTTTGGGAAAAATCAAAATTTTCCATATAAGTTGTAGAATACTTGTTTTTACATAACATCTAAAAAATATAAACATTTTTAACCATTGAGCATGAGTAGATCGAAGAAATTTGAAAAAAAATTGAAACTCTCATTTTCTTTTGAAAAAAGTGTTTGAATCCTTATAAATCCTGTGATTTCATGTACTAATGATGCATAAAATGTGATTCTAAGTATGATGAACCTTAGATTTGTAAAAAAACTTAATAATTTTAGCCTAAAGTTGAAAAAAGTGTGTAAATGTACAAGAACTTATTATTCAAGAGATGGTTCTTCAAGAACAAGGACTTTTTTCCTTGCTTGCAAGATGCAAATCCACAATATTTCCTTCAATCCTTCAATTGGAGTCTCCAATGCTTTGAATCAAGGGGAAAAGAAGAGAGATGGAGAAATGAGTTGGGAAGAGAGGTTGAAGCGGTTTGTTTCAAACGATTGCTGAAACAAAACAAAAAAAATAGCCATTTCACTTAAGAACCAATATCATATGGTATCGGTATGTATCGGTACGATACGGTACCGATATGTATTGATACTCACCGATACTAAAAGGAATTTATTTGTTTGTTCAAAAGTTCGTATCGATAGTATCATACGTATTGGTACCGATACGATATGGTACTATACGATACATCTAACTTATCCAAAAATTCCCTATAACGTATCGGTAAGTATCGTACCAATGATGGTCGATACCGATTCGCATCGGCCGATATGGTATGATACGTACTGATATTTAAAACTCTGCTCACAAGCTTGTCTCTTTCTATTTATAGGTAAGGCTCACTAAGGTTTGTTTGCTTGTGCAGTGAGTTTTGCATAAATTACTTAACCCTTTTGTTCTAATTAAAAACTTATATTAAGATGCGCGAATAGTGTTAAAGATCACCTAAATGAAAATAAAGTTATGAACATCAAGATAAAAGATTATTTTACTACACTTTTGTTTTTTAACAATGTTTTATCATGATAAGATTTATAGAATTTTCAGATTTGGGAAAAACCCAGAATTTGAAAGTTGAAAATCACCCCTATAACCAAAAATCCAGTTTTTGTTCTTGAGTTGGGGGGGTTGACTTTATATCCTTTTGGAATTTGATTTTAAACTAATTTTATTGGATTCAAACTGGGGTTGTTTGCTTATTTATGAATAATATCTTAAGTAAATGAAATAGCATTTCATATCTTAAGTATATTAAAGAAAATTTGTTATTTCATTTATTAAACAATATTTGGCATTAATAAATGCTAGATTAGCCAGAACAAGTGTCAGGCTGGCCAGGTGATGTAGATAGGGCTGCCAAGAGGAGAGCACAAGCTGACCAATTCTTGTTTCAATTCTGTCCGATATCTTGTCCTAGTTTGATCCCATCGAGTCAACCCAGATTTGGGCAAATCTGGTTTCGTTCTTGGTCCATCAATCCAGCACAGTAGGGCAGAGTATTTTCTCTTGGATGGAGTAGCATCTTTCTCTTCTAGTTTTTTTCTTGTGAAGATCTTCTAGAAGGCCAGCCAGTTGTCCCCTCAAATTGGAAGGAAGAAGGTTCAAGAAGAAACCTCCTACAGCCCATCGATTTCAGCAAGAGTAGCTTTAGGATTTGTTTCCTTTTTGGTTTTGTCTTGGTTGACAAGTTAGTTTTATTTGTTGGGAAATATTAAACTAGTAGTAGCTTCTATTTTATATTTTCTTGGTTGTTAAGCTGTTGGGTTTTAGGAAAGATTAGTATTTAAATCTTAGTTTCTATTTTTTAGAAGTTGTTTACCTAGTTTAGGAGTTTCTTATTTGTAATTCAATCTGAGAGCCTATATGAGAGGCATGGATCGATTGTAATGCTGTAAACCAAGGAATGAATGAAAAGTTATTTTGTGAGAAACGCTTACTCCTAAAACCTGAGATAAGTTTGTTTCATCAACTGGGATAGTTGAGGGTAAGAGACCTAGGCTGAGATAGCCATTTCCCTACTGATGCAGATGCCTTGGCTTGGCTGGATCGAGTCGACCCTCTATGGAGGCCTAAGCCAAGACATAACCAACCCAAGCCGGGTTATTTCCCCACTGATGCAGATGCCTTGGCTTGGCTGGATCGAGTTGACCGACTATGGAGGCCTAAGCCAAGACGCAACCCACCCAAGCCAAGTTGTTGGACTAGAAAGGGTTGGTAGTTGATAATTAGGGAAGTAATCTTAGTAAAATATGATTCTCTTTGTTTTAGAAGTAGTTTATTTTGGAATTAGTTAATTTCTATTTTTAGAGTAGCTTCCTTTCAAGTAGTTTCTATTAATTGTTTTGATTTCTTTTATATTAGACATGTAGTCGATGGAGCAGCAGCTTAGATTTATAGTATGAAGTTTGAGTGGAACAAATTTTGACAGCCTGTGGCTTTGGAGTGTTGCTATCCCTAGAGTCTTTTCTACTTGCGACTCTTCTTCTTCTTCTTCTTCTTCTTCTCCTTCTTATCATTCTCTCTTGTGCTGGTCAAACCTCTGTTTCTGGGCGAAGTTGCAGCACCAAACAAGTGGATAGATCTCCCTCACCTTTGATCTGCTGGAACTGAAACTTCGTGGGAAGGTTGGTCTTCCCTAAGAGACCCAAACCCTAGTTTCATAAATCCCACTCATCAAAGGATAGAACTTCAGTTGCAGGTCTGAACATAACCTCACCGTAGGGCTCAGTTTCAGACTTCTAGAACCTTTGGTTTGCTTGTTGTCTAAGGAGATTATGTGATGCTTTTAGTAGGGCTGTAAGTTACGACCCATCACCCCAAATTTCAGATCGATCTGTGCTCTTACGAGGGAGTTCTTCCTCCTTTGAATCCAATGGTCTCTACCTGGTGTCTGGTTCTGATGCAAGGTTGAAGAAGAATCGTGAGTTTGCTGTTTATTTCTCTTTTATTCTGACATCCTGTTATACCCTTCTCTTTGCCTCTAATGCTCTCATATCCCATATTACTGTTTTGCTTCCTAGTTTATTATCCCAACCAAATAATTACTAATTCCCTTTAGGTCTCATCTCCCAAGTAGCTCCAGTTATTTACAATGCTGCCACTCTATTTATAACTTCAGTTTATTTACAATACTGTCATTGCATCTTGATTATTGAGTTCTCTCATTTGGGTGGGCCCATAAGCAAACCGAACAGGTATTTTTTGAACCCCAGTTCCACATCACGTACCCCCCTTCTTCTACAGCCTTTTCTCACCCTCTACTCGTATTTATTTTTCCTGTTTTACCTTTGGTTAGTGAGTGATTTGAGTGCAAGATTGGAGTACTTTGATACCTTGAAGACTAGCTAGCTACAACAGAGATTAAGATCTGCCTCAGAGTTCGATCCCTGCAACCTTGCAAGTCTCTTTTTTCTTGATCGACTACTAGATCTCCCAGATCTGTAGTCCACTGAACCAGGCCTTTTGAGGACTTAATCTACCCCATACAAGGAGCACTCGACCAGGCTTGATGAGCCTTTGGAGGCCTGTTGAAGCTACTGCAGACATTCTTCCAAAGTTTCCTAATCTGGTCCCAGATCAAGAATGTACAGACCTCCCTATCCTGCAGTCCAAATCCAAAGCCCTTTTGTGGGGATAGAGAGCACCCAAGGGGACTCCTTTGGCCAGAGTTCCAGCCTCATCTGGGCTTCTTCAGCCAGCCATACGTATTCTCCTTCCAGCCCAGAAAACCCTAAATCCACCGGGGTTTCTTCCTGCTGTGTTGCGGCATCAATACTAGCCTATTGTGGACCAACTTTGAAGGATCTCTTGGCCCATACCTAAGCTACACTCAATCAGGTTTTCTGGCCCATTAGGCCCTTATTTTGTGAGTTCTCTAAATTCTCTCAATTTATTCCAGATTTACAGTTTTGTGTGGCTAATCTTGGAACTTAAGTCTGAACCTATAATCTGAGATTGGAATGGAGTTGTTTTGTTAGAGCACAATAACATTCAAATTGGTAATTTTCTACCGGTCTAATTAACTACCAAAAAATAAAAGATTACTTATCTTCCGTAATGAAATAAATTACAAATAATTAAATATCCTATTGCATTCAAAAATCTAATTGAGCCCGGTATGTCTCAGTCCAAATTTCCAGAAGGGTCAGCCAGGTTCAGCCACGATTCTGCATCATGGGAACAAAATCCAAAAAGGTCTGGTTGATTGGGTTTCATATCAAGGAGACCTGATGAATTTTTATTTGTACTCAAAATAGGAAACTTTTGTTGAGATCTTCAAGAACTTAAATGACAAAGCCTCAACAGGGACTCAAGTCCTGATAATTGGACTGGATGTTTGATGATTGGATTGGACCCACTAGACAATCCATCATCATCTTCGTGGTCTATTGTGATGGTGAGACTGTAATTCTGAAATCGGTGGATGCATCCTTATGTCTACAAGTTGCTGAAGGCGGTTGTTGTTGAGGTGGGAGAGGATAATGTTGTACATGTGGTGATAGAAAACGGCATCAACTTCGAGAAGGCTAGAGAATACCTTTTATTTTGGACTCTCTATGTGTAGCGGTGGCCCTCTATATCGGTGGCCCTATGCTAAGAGACATGGGAAAGAAGTTCATGGTACAAAAGGTGGTTGAAAGGGCAAGAAAGTGATCACCTTTGTGTACAACCATGGGCATGTTCTACAATTATTGAGGAGCAAGTGGTGGGGATTTCGTGAGACCCGGCATCACTTGATTCGCTGCAAATTACATCGTTGTGATTGGCTTTAAAACAAAAATGGCCTGGCTGATGTCGATGTTTGCTTCAGAGGAGTGATTTAGATGTAGGGAATTGGGTTTTCCAGTAGGTAGAGCATCCCGCTCGATCATTTCCAATGAGCTTTTTTGGCATGACTTGAAGGCCGTTGATGTAGATAGGGCTGTCAAGGCCTATGTAGGCCTTGGAAGATCCCCATGCTGGGCCCATTCAAAGGAGGAGAATATCCAGCCAGACCAGCTAGCCTTTAGGCTGATCGAACCAGTCCAGCTGGCTCCAGATTTTGTCCAGTTCTGGCCCATAACCCAAGGGCCATCGAACCAGCACCCCCATGGCTTTTTTACTTCAGTTTTTAGTTCTAGCTTGGAGCCTTCCAGAAGCTTGCCTTGCTGCCCATCTATCCAGCCAGCTGCAGCATCCACAGTTACTAATTTTATCTCCTGCGAGCTGTCACACTGCTGGCCTCTACATTTTGTGTTTTGAACAGTCCTGTGTTATGTGTCGAAGGACAAGTCTCCGGGTGGGGTTAGTCTTCTCTTATTTTAGCCCTGTTTTTCAGGTTTGGTAAATCTGTTTGTTGATCAGATCTGAACTTGGTTTTATGAGTTTGGTTTGGAGTGCTTAATCAACTGGGGTTGTTTACCTAGTATAAACCGTGGTTCAAGATCTCGGTGAGATCCCAATATCTCTTTTTTTCAAAAATGCAAGACAAGATGAATGGCGAGATACAATTTGTACAAGAACTCGACCGAGATCTTGGCAAGATCTCATCAGATCTCGCTAGATCTCGCCAAATCTTGCCTCTCTCTTCTTTATGAAGAAAAAAAACCGAGCAAGGATTTTTGTGCTTTTGCTTGACGATCTCGAGTCCTACACTCATTGAAGCTTAAAGAGTAGAGAATATTACCTCTTCATCCACATTTGGAGTTACTTTTCTTATATATGATGCCTTTTAAATTCTTATAATTATGTTGTGTCATGTGTAGATTGTGAAATAGAACATACTAGCCTAAGGTCCGAAGAGTCGGAGACTACTTAGATAGGATACAAAGCCAAAGTATAATTTTAGGTTTGATTTTAAAAAACTGATGTTTCCATTGTGTTTAGAAGGCCTAAAATAGGGTAATACCAACTTTCAAGGGGCTACAATGACCATATAGTCACCGAGACCAACCACCGAATCGATCGCAAAAAACTGCATGATCTCGGCAAGATGTCTCTCTTTTGGATTAGCGAGATGGGGGGCGAGAGTGAGATCTTAAACCTTGGTGTAAACCACAACCTTACATCTGTCGTTATGCTATTGTAGCCAGTCGTAAAGGTGTGGACATTGTTGTCAAGGCATTCAGGTGCCTTGGCCTTCCAATCACCGATGCCTTGGGTTGCCTAGACATCGTGACAACTATGCTTAGATGCGTCTCCACCACCTTGGGTTGCCTTGACAACTATGATACAGAATATAAATGCAAACATGGAAAAAGTTTATAATCTAGAGCAGAAAATTCAGAAACCCGCCAAAGATCAAGATGAGTGGTTTGTCCTAACAGTAAAACAGACCTGCAGGATTTGAAAATTTTCTGACAACAGAATGTCAAGTTTCAAAGAAGCCTTAGTACTACTGGGAGAACAAGTAGAACTAGACTGTGGGTATCGACTAGAATTCTTAAGAAGCAGTAGCTAATCAATTGTGAAAAGTGGTAATAATTAACTTTGATAATAAAACTCAATAGGAGCTAATTAATTGTGAAAAGTGGTAATGATTAACTTTGATAATAAACGGAAGACTAGCGTGTGTGTGTGTGTGTGTGTGTGTGTGTGTTCATTGAACGTCCCAACTAGGATAGTCTAGGAACTCACCCTCTCACCCCTTTCTAGACTTTGAATCAATACCATTAATCTTCATTCAGTCATTCTTTGCTTCCCTATGAAACATCATTAGTACCACTACCTAATATTCTAACCTTCATTACACCCTTCATTGACAACTATAATTGCTGCCACTTATGAGAAACCCTTATTCTTATTTTTCTTATTTTGGGCCATGAGTAACGGACCTAATTATTAAAATTAATTAATTTTACCTTGAGGCCGGTGTAGGCCATTTCTTCTGTGCAACTGAAAGTGTGGGTAATCAGTCATCTACCTCAGGGCCTGGGGTGGGGAGGCTTTGGTTAGCTCGTTACTGATGAGACCTTTAAGGACATTCATTGGTTCAAAGAACAGAATAACTCATGTCCCAGATTTGAGCCAAAATAGTGCAGCAACTAGGGAGATGTGAAGAACTTAAACAGAAAATAGAGTAAAAACAGGGGTTTCTCTGGGAGTGCAAACTAGAATATACTGACCTTTCGTATGAAGTAAAGAGTAAAATAGAAAAGGGATTACACAGGTTGGGAGTCCGCCTGAGCCTTCGCTTGAAATCCATGCATCTTGGGAATCGACTCAAGTTGCACTGAATACACAGCAGAAACTTCAGAAAACTGAAGGAATGAATTCATCACATCGTGATGAGACCTAAGGCCTTTGCACTTAATTACAGAATTTGTAAAATCAAATCAGGAATGGGTAAGGACTGACTAGACTCAATTCCTTAAACAAAACAGGATCCGGAAATGAAACAGCTATCAACCAATTAACCTGGTCGTCCTAATCCACCTATTACTCTTACCCAATAATAAATAAGCAGGACTGGAATTACTTAATCCTAATCCAGCCTTGAATAATACGTAGATTAATTACAGACAGAAATTAAATTTTGGACAAAAGAACCCCACGACAAGCATAATGTGTGTTTGAACTTGTCCATTTTCAGTTGTTAGCAATAATGTGTGTGTGCACTGGCGAGTTAATCATTTGACTTCTGAAATTCTGATTGGTTGGGTTCTTTTCCTTCGTTATTGCAGGAATACTAAATAGCATTTGCAGAATAACTCTCTCTGGAAAGTATGCATTGAAGACGCAATTAAACAGTTCATCAATGGTGCTCCATATTTTGCTCTTTGGTGTATAACTCAGACCTTTTTTTCTTTCAATATTTCCATCATCTTCCATGTCAATAAAAATGTGTGTACAAATTGTTTGAAGAGATCTTTCTTGTGGACGACATTCATCAGGACTCTTTGATTATTCATCACCAAGTCCTTGCTAGTGCTAAGAAATTGTTTATTTGGTATAAACGAGTGCCTCCAACCCCCCCCCCCCCAATCCCTTTGGCCCCGTTTGTTTAGAGGGGAGTTTGGGTTGGGAACGTTTGACTATTAGGTCCCACATGTTGGTGGGGTCAAAGGTATGGAAAGTAAAGTTGGATTTTCCCACCCCAATCTTGTTTGGTTAGCATATAACTGCGGGAGAGAGAGAATAGAGAAATGAAGAAAGGGTCATTAATTGTAATGACTTCTCACCCCACCAATTGGTGGGACTTTGGAAGGGGATGGGGTGAAAACCACATCAGCACACAGGAAAGCTCATCCCCCAATGTTGTCTAGAATATTTTCCACTTCATTATATTTTAACATGTGACTTAACCATGCTTTTAGAAAAATAAGTGCAATTCTCCCATCCTTTAAATCCCACTCAATCAAAACCCCCTAAACAAATAGACCTTTTATGTTCTTGGTGGGTGGGGGGTTCGGAAGCAGGTGAAAGGGAGTTTGAATTAAGGCAAACGATGTATGTAGTATTTTTGCCATGTGAAGGGATGCCTCAACAATGTAACTGAGACAAAGTTTGGATGCCCTCTCTCTCTCTCTCTCTCTCTCTCTAATTAGAAATAATGAAATCTAAAGAATTGTCTTAAGGAAAAAACAGGACAAGGACATTAGAATTATTTGCGACTCTCCAGACAGTTCGAGCTTTTTGATAATCTCTTTGGGGCTTTCAGGTGTTTTGGATTGTATGAGTTTTTTTATAGGCTTCATGTCATGGAATTTGAGGTTTGAGAGAGAGAGAGAGAGAGAGAGAGAGAGAGAGAGTTTCCTACCACCTTTGATTACATCTTAAACTATTTATGTGGCTTGTATTTCCGTAAGGGCAAGATGGATTGTGTGGCATACTAGCATGTTTAGCTGGCACTAGTCGTCCCAATCTCTACTGTCTCCCCCCAAACCAAGTCAAAAAGGAAAAGAAAAAATAAGGATAAGTGTACCGGTGAAGGGAAGTTGGTGTGTATGGCTACCTAATTTTTCATAGGATAGGAAGATGCGGTGTGCATTCCTATGTGAATTTTCATATAGGGGGGTAGTGGCACCTTTGTGATTATTGTCAAAGGGGGAGAGAAGTGCAGATGAGAATAGAGCAATAGTGAGTGGCACTATGGTATTTTGAAGGGGTTGCCAATAATTTCAAAAGGGGAGATTGGTGGTCATAAGGCAATGTTGTTGCTAGTTCAGTGTGTTGTCACTCCCTTGCTAAGTGAGGTACTACCATTTTATGTATAATCCCTCCCCCCCTTTGATATAACTCAAGCACATCCTTGATCACATTTATATAAGTCAAACTTCAACAATCAATTATTAATTAGTATTAGTAGCCAATTCACCTACTCATCACAATAATTACCAATCATCAAAATAAATTTTACATACTAAGCACAGATTTATCCAGATAACCGACTAAAACATCTACTTTCATAACCTAGACCATTAGATTCTTTGTTATCTTGTTACTCTTATATGACTTGAGAATCTAATTGCTCTGATACCATTTGTAATGCCTTCAAACTTGGGATAAGGGAATGGTGCAGCCCTGACGGGCGAAAATAGTAAGTCTAAATTTATAACTTATTATAGTTAAGTTAATTCAGCTATTAACTTAGGATTTTAACTTTTCACAATTACATACAAGATAGACAATACAAAGTACATACAAGGATGTGTTCAATTAAAAGTATACATTTGTTTGGTCACCCGTACAAGTGATTATTCATTTTGGGCAAGAAAAAGAATAATAGATCAGAACTGAACCAAGATACAGAACCAGCCAGTTTGCAATTGTCTTAGAGGTACAAGGAATACTCCAAATGCCAACAAGTCACATCCTTAAGTGATTGAAGATTCGTTTTTGGTAACAACTACCTAGCGTAATTGGTGAGCTATGGTGTGCAAAATTCCCTTGCTCACTAAGAGGTCTCAAGTTCGAATCTCATGGTAGTATTTTTTTTAGAGAATTTTGTTATAGATTTCCTACTTTTCACTCACTTAAAGCACTAAGGGCATGGAGGGGATTTCCACATCAAATTAGAGGCAAGGAAAATCGTGGAAGGGGTTTCCTGCGCAAGAAGAGAAAAAAAAAAGAAGAAAGAAAATAAGCAAAAAAAAATTATAGGAAATTTCTTTAAGTTTATTTCTCTTCTCTCTCCTCCACCTTAGCACTTTTGGTCTCAAAAGATATCATTACCAATTGTGGGTTTCTCCTTTTTAGGAAAGAGAAATTTGTTACCCTATCTCCCCATTCCATATAAATACAACTCATGTAAGAGGAGGGAAGATACTTCATTCTTCTTTTAGGGTTTTTTTTAGTTACTCTATCTCTTTCTCTAGCTCTAGTTATAGGTTTATGCTTTAAACACTTTTGTAAGTTCTTTTTATTCAATTAATGCAAACACTTTTGTTTTTGATTCAGTCTTTTATTTTTATTGTTTAAGCAATTGAAGTTGTAATTTTCAAGTTCTAGTTCTAGGCTTAGTTCTAGGTGACAAGAACAAACTATGAAGTATGTCTTTCAAGTTCAATTTTTTTTTCTTCAGATTTGTTTTCTCTAGTACTAGAAATTTTAGATTTGGTTTATTCTAGATTTGATTTTTAGTACTGGTAGTATCTCAAATCGATTAAGTTTTCAGTTCAATGGTTGAAGTTCAAGTAAGTAGGCTCCTTCAATAATCTTCTCTCCCCCCTTTCATTCCCTCTTCTGACTACTCTTTCTTTCTTAATTTAGGATTTTAATTTCAGTCGTTACATTATTGCTATCCCTTTTCACTAAGGTTCATGGCTAGTGTATGTATTGGCTTTACCCCTCCTAGCCATAGAACCATCAATTTATTGCTTTTATTTTAATTGTCTCCCTTTATCTAAAGCTAAGTAGAGTAACCCTTGTAAGAGTGACTCTTTGGTCAAGTAGGGAAACTCATATTATGATGCATCACTCGGGCTAAGTAGAAAAACCTACTTGTGAGTCTCTCTCTAATTTTATTCCTTTTTTTTTTTACTTTATTTTTATTTCAGCATTTATTTTCCTTTATTATTTTTTATTAATTGCGTGGGGGTGTTTATTTTCAGTTATTTATTTATTTAATTTTAATTGCGTGGCTTGCGTTTTTAAATTCTTAGATGACGAATGGTTAGGACATTATTTTAGATATATATGTTTAAGATGGTAGTTAGAATTAGATTACCATCATTAATCGGTTCACTTTCGCATTAATAAAAGAACCAAAAAAATAAAGTGGCTGCTCTCCATGTGTGCGATTTGTACGCTTGCGGTTACATTTTAAAATCTCAAACACTATCCATATCACCATATTGTCACTTAATCATAGGTGGATTTATAATGGAATTTAATGTCACTATACTAGAAAAAAATGGTTGAAAATTCTTTGAAATAGTAAACGACTTTGTTTTAACAAAGAAGTGTAAAAAGGAAAAAAAAAAAAAAAACCCTTCCGGGGGTTTAACATAGAAAATGTCCAAACAACAGGCGCAGAATGATTGCAGTGCTCCTACTCCTTTGTGTGCGGAAGAGTTCCTATTTATGCTTTCATTAACCTGCATGTCTTGTGTTTCCTGTCTAGCAGGGTTCTTCTAACTCCTCCAAACCCAAAAAAAAAAAAAAAAAAAAAAAAAAAAAAAAAAAGAAAAAGAAAAAGCATATCTCATTAAAAGTGAGCTATATGAATGAGATGCTTAAGGAATCGAATTTAGATGTGGTCCATCATGGCCCATATATCGTTTGGTTAAAATGACCAAATGATTAGTTTATGTTAATTAAGCCCAATTTTCAAAAGCCGGAGCCTAGTGGTAGTGGTAGCAGAAGGTGATGCCTTGTTGGATAGCTGGAGAGTTCTTTGAAAACGTTGATCTTTATGGCCTATCATCTCAATTGGGGGTGTCAAAAAAGCTCGGTCAACCCGAACCAGCCCTAGCCTGCCCTGAGCCAGAACACAACGACATTTTGGTGAGATAGTTATTACTAATACAACCTTCTGTTAAGACTGTTATTACACAGTCCTCCAAAGTTGCAGGTGTTCTCCTCCTATCACTCCTGCGTACAACTGCTGCTGTGTTCACAACATACCCCCTGTTTCAACCCCAGACCGCTGCACAGCCCCTCATTCAATCTGCTCATCGCATCACCATCACTGCCCCTCGCTATTGCATCCCACTTCTTCCTCCTTTCCCTCTGCAACTTGCCGCCTTGCAACATCGCATCACCATCTTCTTTTGTTTGATCTTGATCGTGTAGAAACTCACTAATGGGTTGAGTTTCTACACAATCTTTTGTTTGATTATTTATTCTACACAATCTTTTGTTTGATTGATTAAATAAATTCTTTGTTACTTCTTGTTTCATTTTTTTTTTCTTTTATTGTTCTGATTCAACGTTCTAGGGTTCAACATCTCTCAACGTCACTGTAGGGGCTGAGCTGAAAGGAGAGCAAGGTCTCACTCTCCTTTTTTTGCAACTGTTAGAAGATGAGAGAGTACAGGTAGGTTTTCTTCTTTTGATCGATTGAGGATGGGGGCATTTAGGGTATTATAAAGAAAAGGACAGCTACTTCACAAAAAAAAATCTAACACTTAATCACGGTTGATAGAATCTTTTGATTTAGAGAGAGGGGAGTGAAATATTTAAAAAAACGTGAGAGAACTTGACATTTAGCCATAGTTCAAGAGAGAGGAATTCCTCTACATTTAATATCTTCTCTCGCGTCTCAAACAGATTTAACTTGTTTAAATTGTTTTTAAAGTATCACATTTTTTTCTTTTGTTTTGTCAAAGATAGAATATGTGCTGAGAATCTGTCATTATGGTGACCACTGTTAAAGGGTAGAATGGTCTTTCGCTGCTCAAATTCCTGGACATAGGTATTTTTGTGCACAGCCGCATAAGACCGGAACAGATTACGAAGTGTCAAGTGGGGCGGGGGGTTTTAGTCATTTCACCCCCTCTTGAGGTCTAGGCTTGTTTATCCCCGTGGCAAAATGTTACAGGCTCCTTAAACAAAGCTCAAACTGTCACGCTAACACGTCTGTCACGCAAACCATGAAATCGGCTTTATTTTTTCATTTAAATGCCTTTTTTCATCCAATCCTTCCATCTGGGCCTCATAAATGTATTCTTACATTTTTACCAAAAAAAAAAAAAAGTATTCTTACACACATACAGAGAGAGAGAGAGAGAGAGAGAGAGAGAGAGAGAGAGAGAGAGAGCAAAAATGAAAATGAAGCCAATACATTCAATCCTGCTTCACATTCTGGTGGTTCAGCTTCTAACAGCTCTATCTGGTTCACAGGATTTCGATTTCTTCTACCTTGTTCAACAGGTGCGTTGGGTCTCTTCTAGAGAGAGAGAGAGAGAGAGAGTCTGAAACTTTAATGGGATACCTTTGTTTTACTTATTTTTCGCTCTTTGAATTCAGTGGCCAGGGTCTTACTGTGATACAAAGCAGAGCTGTTGCTACCCAAAGACAGGGAAGCCTAAAACAGATTTTGGCATTCATGGCCTTTGGCCCAATTACAATGACGGTTCTTATCCATCCAATTGCGACCCAGATGCCTCTTTCGATCCATCCAAGGTACACTTCTTCTCGCTTTTTGGTTCTTCTGCTCTTCCTTCTAATCTTCAATCCAAAGATTAGGTAAAGGGAAAGATGTTCTATGCTATTCATTGGAGAATTAGGTAGATGGGCTTTTGGGTCCCAATTTTATATGCTTGGACAAATTTGGGCCTCCATGAATTTAATGTTACTACTAATATGCTCTCATGATGCTTTTTCTAGCCAATGAATGGCTCTTGTCTCCCTAATGGCCTTTTTTCCATTGTGGGCCCAATCTGTACCTATATACACAATTTCAGTAACCTAGAGAAAAATCATTTTTACAGAATTTCTTGGAGGGTTGCCAAAACCACACAGAATCTTTCCTCAATAGCCCACGATCCTTTTTGTCTCGTTTTGCCTAAAATGTGATGTCACCACAACAAGTGAAATCTAGATTTGTAACAATTTTGTCACATGCTATTACTTCTTTTGGGCTTTTGGCCCATTACTTCTTTCTGTAGCTTTTCTTGGGTTGAAACCCATGAAACTAGGGATGGATTAGTTTCTCTTATATTCTTACAAGTTATGTTGCAGATCTGAGACTTAACAAGCAGAATGCAAAATGACTGGCCATCACTAGCCTGTCCATGAGGCGCCTGCTTGCAGTCTGGGAGGGGCAAGTGTGTACACAGCCTTACCCCCTGCTTCGTAGAAGAGCCTATTTCTCCGCACTGTATCTCTTAAAAATTGTACCATGTAATCACTTGTTTTCTTTTCTTTTTCCGAAGATCTATCCTGTATTAGTCTCAGCAAAATCTCATAGGCAGAAAAGACAAGAAGTTAGCTGAGAAAGAATATGATACTTGCATGATGCTTGAAGATAATTCTGTTTCGAGTTCAAGATGTGGGTGGTTCACTGCTGTACAGATCAAATGGGAGGTTGAATTGATCTGGGAATGTGACATTCAAAAATACAGATATAACAGCAACTTAAAAGGGTTTCAAGTCTGACCAGTGTGTATGCCTTGGTCACTTGCAACTATTTGACTAGTAAAAGTACATGTCTTAGTCACTTGCCCATGAGTTGTGAACAAGAAAAAGTAAAAAAGGTTCAACCCAGATGATATATAACTACTTTGGACCCAACTAAATTGTGGGGCTTGTGCGTATAGTCACCTCAATTGCTTACTATTGGGCCAGTCTAAAGTTTCATTTCAATAAACTCAAATGCCTTAGATTCTGTGAAGTTGTCAAGTTGCCCTAAATTTCAAACTAACTGATTTTACTACACCTAAAGAATACACAATTGGACTTTGAAAAGCAAGACCAAGTGATTAACTCAGGTCAATGGATGATACAAGCATCAACCAAAATCCACTTGAAGCAACTGACAAATTTGAAATCACTGACAAGAACATGAATGAGATTCAGTAGTGTTCGTCAAACAAAAGATGACTCATCTTAGGTGGCTCGATCCAAACAGCCTTTGTAAAGAATGACCCTTCATGCCGCTGCACAGCAGGATAGTACCTACAGTCATCGCTGCTATACTTTCCATAGCAGTGAGGCTTTGAAAAGTAGACACTGATACTTGATATTCTTGGGACATCCGTAGCTGCAAGAGAAGAGTTAGTGCTGACATACAATGTCGCACCATTTAAGCTCTCTGTTTCAACCCATTTCATCTTGGATAAGTCCAGTTTGAATATATTAGGCTCATCAGGATAAGAGACACAGACCAATAAAAGCTCCCCCCTTGAATTCGACCATGTGTTTAGTTCTCTGTTCATCAAAGATACTCCAAGCATGGTTCTTGTGAGGAGTGGACTAAATTTGAATTGTGAAAACTACACAGTCAAGGGATGTGGGCGCACATGACAAAGCAATGCTTGGGGAAAGCATATGATGATGAGGAAGATTGAGTTTTTGACTTGGTGAAGGGATTCAATAAGAAAATTTCATTGCCAGAAAACAGCATCCATCCATCCTTGCTGCACTTGATCTCTGTAAGCCTTAGCTTTGGGATCTTATCAATATAGAAGTTGCCCAGTGATGGGTGAAAGAACCTTGTTAGGCCACTGGGAGCTGGAGGAAACAAGAACCATGGAGATTGGTTGAACGGGCAACATATCCCAATTCCTTACAAACACAGGACAATCGGACATTATCTTCAAGGCAGAGACGGGATACAATGAGCCTCAGGAGTTCTGTAGGAAGCTCAGACCAAGGCCGCAGCTCATCCACTTCTATCTTATACAACATTGCATGAACAAACAACAATGGACTTTGACAAACACCTAAGAAAACACGAAGAAAAGCAAAACAAGACACAGATATTTAACAAGGTTCACAAACCGATGTGGTGTGCTACGTCCTTGGAATAAAAAAGAAGAGATTCACTATATTGGAAAAATATTACAACGGAGATATCTCAAGAACACCCGAACTTGCGGCAAGAACACTCCAAGTCAAGTCGTACCGTAACCCCATATGAGATCAGTGCTGGGCTCCGACCAACCCCTCTATTACCATCACAAACCTTAGAAGGTCGCTACCAAAATATGTCGAAAGCAGGTCAATCTTCAAAACGGATCAAGAATTCGACACTAAGATAGTAGCCTTGAATTTTTCAATCAATAATCTATAACTAGACATGAAATATTGAATTACATACTAAGCCCTCATACTGCTTCCGCTAAGAACAAAATCAAATTCTTCTCCAAACCCTAAATGTTTCACGTTTAAATCCCATTACAAAGCCTCCAAATTATACACCATGAAACCAAACACGGGAGCAACCAAGACTATGACATTTCAAAGTCGTAGCAATAGATTGGAACTAATTTAAAACCCAATAAAGAAAAAAGTCATGAAAATAAAAATAGCCCAGTAGAAGAACTTACGGTTTCTCTGTGTTTCTTGTCCTTCTTCTTCCTGTCATGAAGATAAAACCAGAGCTTTTTATGTAGGAGAAGTGTAGCCTTGCTTTTCCGAAGAGACTCAAAAAGTGACAGAAACGGTTTCTGCAGATTCCGATTCAGATCGGATTGAAATTGGCCAGAATTGATCCAAGAACCCTAAAATAGGCCATGTGTGTACTGAAAGCTATTCAGGGGAATCTTGGCGTAAGTAATCTGATCAGGAACGGCAGAAATTGAGATCGGTCTCTGTCAATTCGCTATCCCGATTCACCGATTTTTTAACCCTCGGCCAACTAATATTTTTTTGCAAGTGCCTTGTATTTCCAAACCATTATTATCGGTTCAAAATTTGCTTAGGATAATATCGTTTTCTTTGAATTCCACCTCTCCCATTTCCTTGTAAAGGATCACTAAGGCAACGGTGTCGTTCAGTCGGAGGAAAGGAGAACTCTACACTTTCCATTATCCCCCTAGTTCTTCTGTGTCTATTACTAATGCTGAGCGCACCACACTTGATGGCTGTCACAGTCGTTTGGGCCATCCTTATGAGTGCTTACTCAAATCTTATGCTTAAAACCAATAATTTACGGTGCCACGTTGCACGTCTTAGTTCACTTTGTGAAGCTTGCCAATAAGGTAAAGCTTGTCGTTTGTCTCTTCCTATTTCTCATAGTCGTAGTCGTTTTCCTTTAGACCTTATTTATAGTGATGTTTGAGGTCCTTCTCACATTTCATCTTTGTCTGGACATAGGTATTATGTAATTTTTCTTAATGATCATATTAAGTATGTTTGGTTCTATCCTTTAAGTAATAAGTCCGATGTGTTAACCATTTTTCATAAATTTCAAGCCCGTGTGGAATGTCTGTTCTCTCATAAAATAAAAGCATTTCAGACTGATTAGGTTGGAGAATATTTGTTCTCTTCCTCAGTTTTTTGCCCAAATCGGCATCACCCATAGGGTTGTGTGTCTCTATATCCATGAGCAACAAGGGGCTGTTGAACGATGTCACCGTCACATCATTGAAACAAGTCTCTTCCTTCTTGCTCATGGGTCTGTTCCTTACACCTACTAGAATTTTACCCTTGAGACCACTGTCTTTCTTATTAATAGAATGCCATCCAAAGTATCCACTAGTCTAACTCCTTTTCAGTTGGTTCATCACAATGCGCTGAATTACTTATTTCTCCGCATTTGCATTTTTGGGTGCCTCTACTACCCTCTCCCTTGTCCTTACAAGAAGTATAAGATGAGTTTTTGCTTTTCTCCCTGTGTCTTCCTTGTTTATAGTCCCTCTCACTCTGGTTACTGTTGCCTCAACCTCTCTTCCAATTGAATGTATATTGCTAACCACGTGCGCTTTGATGAATCTACTTTTCCATTCCGCTCACCATCAATCCCTATATCTCCCTCCCCACCCTCCTAGTCCTTCCTTGGGCCTCTATCTCGATCCACCAACCTACACCACCCTCATCTCCTCCATCTATAGTTGTCCTGCTTTTTTCACCATTAACTCCTCGTACACCTTCGAGTCCTCCCTTACCAACGCAGTTGGGCACCTCCCTATGCCCTTAGGAACTAGACTCATCACCGAGCTTTACTCTCCCCCTCTCCTGCATTACAACCATCAACCACTGCCCCCTTACCCTCCACCGCCCCATGCCCTCATCCAATGACATTGCATCCTAGCAAGCACCAGTCCTAGGCCCTCACTGCCATGATCCCCAGTACTAACCCCACTTGTTTTATACATGCATCCAGGTCTCCAGAATGTCGTGCTGTGATGACAAAGGAGTTTAATGCCTTGATTCAGAATGGCATGTGATCCTTGTTCTTCACACCTGGGCTATGAATCTGGTTGGATGTAAGTGGGTGTACAAAACCTCTTGAGGATTACAAAACTAGTTTAATTGCCAAGGGGTTTCATCAGCGGCATCGTATTGACTACGTAGAGACCTTTAGTCTTGTGATCAAGGCTACCACTATCAGGTTGATCTTAGCTATTGCCATATCTCAGGGCTAGTCCATCAGACAATTGGATGTCCATAATGTATTCTTATATGGCTATCTATGTGAGAGGTTTACATGTCTCTAACCCCAAGATTTATTGATTCAAGTCGACTTGAGCATTTCTGCAATTTGCACCGGTCTTTATACAACCTCGAGCGCTCTTCGTGCCTTGTCTCATCAGTTGTCTTAGTTTCTGCTTTTGCTGGGGTATCAAGCTTCTAAAACGGATCCTTCTCTATTCATTCTCAAGGCCAGCTCTCATGTTGTCTATGTCGATGACATCCTAATGACAGGTAGTGATCCTACATAGGTTGCACTTCTCCTTCAACGTTTGGTAGATGAATTCTCTATAAAGGATCTCTGCTTAGGCATTGAGGCCATCCCTCATTCCAAAGGACTTTTGCTGTCTCAGTTACACTACATCATTGACCTTTTCAAGCGGGTTGGCATGCTTGATTGCAAGCTAGTGCAAACCCCCATGGCTACTACATAGAAATTGTCCACTACAGGGGGTTTTTCTATGCCTGATCCGAGTCAGTACCATTTTATCGTGGGTGACCTTCAGTATGTGATGTTAACCCGTCCTGATGTCTCTTTTGCGCTTAACAAGGCCTGTAAATTTATGCGTGCCCTAACTGATGATCATTGGGTGCTTGTTAAACGCATCCTACATTATTTAAAACAAACCTCCACTCATGGCCTCCTACTTGAGCACTCTCCTTGTCACTCACTTCAAGCTTTCTCTGATGTCGACTGAGCTAGCGATGGTGAGGACCGTAAGTCTACTGGGGGCTTTTCCATTTTTCTTGGTCCAACCTTATCTCATAACTTCTCGCAAGCAGAAAACAATTGCTCGATCTTCCACCGAGGATGAAGAGAAAGCATTGGCAGATGCCTCAGTTGAACTCATCTGGTTAGAATCTCTTTTTGCTAAATCTCAGTTCAATTCAATTCATCTCTACTCAGGACAGCTGGCCGAGATCTTTACCAAGCCCTTGGCTACTTTTCGTTTTTAGTTCTTAAAGGACAACCTGAAGATTTGATGTTCCGATTCTCCACCTTGAGGGGGCATGCTATCTGAAATAGTACCCTTTCCTAGTTGGGAAGTCTATATTGGGTGTCTTGTATGTATGGGAGCATTATCACTAATGATATCCCAGTTCAACACAATTTATTTTTCCTTTAATTAGTATAGAGTGGTTAGGATTCTTCTATTGCTGTATTCTATATATACTCCAATTGGAGAATGACTAATGTTAGAAATCTCATCAATTTTAGTAGTGTGGCTTTAATGCCTTCATTGGTTCAAATCAGTTTCAGATGTTGAAGAAGAGTCGGGTCTTTTAGGGATGGGATGGGGACAGAACAAACCACTATCAACCATTTGAAAACAATAAAGCCGATCCCCAAATTTATGAGTCGGCCTTTTTGTTTCCTCTATCGCTCTACCAACCCCCCCC
>NW_024868261.1:30879-42087 GCF_013358625.1 Macadamia integrifolia
CCCCCCCCCCCCCCCCCCCCCTCTTCCCTTTGGTCCTCCTCCTACCATGTGAGGGTGACCCTAGTCACCATACTAAGCCCTTTTTCATGTCAAAGAATCTCAGGGCTTGTAAACCTGAGTACTTCAGGTGGTGCAATTGGTTTAAAAGATAAGAGAGGTTTGAAAAGAATACGGAGTATTGAGTTCCCTAAAATTCTACTTTTTAGTCATTTTTTTTTTATTTTTTATTACTAATTTCAGTCGTATATTCTCAAAAAAAAAAAAAAAAAAAAAAAAAAAAAGGTAAAATATTCAGCTTACGAAGTCCAACTTGTCACCCAAGCCCAAACTATATCTCGAACTGGTACATTTTAGAAACATAGTCTATTAATGTTACAAGGAGACTCAAACTCAATTCCTGTTGGTTCGAAAATGATGCCTAAATACTTGGCTAAAGTCATTTTTGTTTATCAGAGGCGTAGACATTTATATATATATATATATATCATAATCTTTCACATATGTATAAATATACATGTAAAATATATCAATTTGGAAAAATATATATGTTATACATACTTAATACACAAAATATATCTATAAAAAATATTAATGAAAAACTCCAAAATTTTCATTCTCGCACTTAACCTACAAGATCACTGAAAAGAAATCTTGAAAATTCAAAATCATTTCAATCCCTTTCATAGCCTAATCAAGCAAAAAAAAGTTATCGACAAGAAATAAAATAATTTACAAGTCAAGTGGCCAATTCGTTTCGTTTCATCTAAACATCGCAAATGAGATGGCCTTCCTTGAGAACCATAATCTAGAAAGAGAAATAAAATAAAAACAATTCCTAAGGAAGACTATTTTTACTAAAATAAAATCTTTCTTATTGATAACATTCTTTATTTACTACAAGCTCACGGAAACAATCATAAAAGAAGTAAAACCATTCATATTATTTTTACAATTGAAAACATTCATATAATGAAGTGTCTTATTCTAAAAATCCCATTAAAGCTTTCAATTAACTATACATATGATCTCCTTTCACCTCCATCAAGACAAAAGCTGGTGCAGTACTTCACACAACAGTTGATCCAAAAAGTACTCTTTATTTTTCTAGTTTATAAATATAATGCTGCGCTCATACATGGGATGCTGGTGGAGGTGGGTCAGCACCACCTCTGCAGCGATTATACTTGGTGCATTCAGGGTCTCGCTTTGGTACTGGAGGTACCCCACCTCTATAGCGATTAAACATGGTGCACCGTTTTGGAGGAATCTTGGGGATTTCAATGCTGCGTGCACCATGAGAGACTTGCAGTATCATTGCAAATACCAACCCAAGTAATAAGAGCCCAACTGTTAGGATGGAAGGCTTCAAGTTTTGGCCATTGTAATGACACAGCAAAGAAGGTTAAAAGAGTTTAGTGTTTGATGGATGATAAAGAGAGAGATGGAACTATTTACATTGATATAAACTGTTCAATAACAAGGTTTTGCCTAAAATTTAGGGTTTGGTTGGTTCAATGTGTTTCTTTTTTGGGTAAAATCAGTTATTACTAGTATTAGCTAGATGTTCCACCTAGGTTCTCAATTTCTGACATTGAATGGGATGCCATGGGTAAACCACGGTTCAGGTTTTCTTGAGCTTTGATTTGTGTTATTGTTCTTGTTCTTCTCTCTGCTGATGGCAATGCCGAAGGTGAAGAAAGAATGAGAAGTTTGTGGGTGCCCTTTAGGGTATTTGTAATTTATTCTTTTTGATCATTTTAATATATTCTTTTGCTGACCTTAAGAAAAAAAAAAAATATTAGCTGGATGTGGTTTGTCTTTACTTTGACTGTTTAAGTTGATGATGGTAAGTAATAGATGCTCAGGGGAAGTCTTAAAACTTTATTTAAAAATATATAGAAGTGTATAATTAGTTACTTAATACTGGCTAGAGCTAGTTAAATATAGTTAGCTGAAAAATAATCGGGCCTCATAAGTTAGGAATGGTCTCATTTTTAAAAGGTCGATCAAGTACCGACTTTTTAATTGGGTTACCAATATTTGGGCTAAACGGTTTTTATATAGGCTAATAACACATTTATCTCTAAACATGTTTTAAATGTGTTGGACTTCATCAACAGGCTCTAAACAGGCTCTAAGCAGTTTTTGTTCATGCATATGTTTTTTCCTCCTATAACCTGCTCTTCGTGCTTTAGGATTTATTTGATTGCTAATAGCATGAAAGTTTGGTGCTTTCCATTGTCAATTCCTAGGTTTTGGCTGGTTAACTCTATTATTGTTATTTCCTTACTGCTAGTAATCAAATTCACTTTTTTTTGATATTGACAACCTTCCTTTTAACCATAAAATAGATAACCTGCTTTGAATAGAATTGTGAATGCTATTCAAAATTCTGCAACATTTTGCTATTGATTTCTAGCTTTAAAGTTGAATATAGCTACCTGTTTTCAGCCTTACTAGCCTGATTTCAAGTGGTCTCAGAACATATAACAATCCCATCTAAAAAGCATAGGGAATGGATTGAAAAATATTGACCTTTTCTTAGAGTGATGGAAGAAAGGAAAATTCTTGAAGCATATGACTATCATTGAAACCTTTTTCACCTTTAACTGTTCCAGTGGCTGTATAGTAGTGATAGTTGATAAAGCAAATGGGTTCTCAGATGGGCATTAGAGAGATTCATTTTCGATGGGAGAATTTTATTCAAGGTGTTTCATTTTCATCCAGAATTTTCTGCAATCCTTGCACCTTATCTATAAGTAATATCCTTCATATTTTGAGAGTAACAGGTTTTTCTCACCCCGTGGGAAGGAGAGGTTTAAGATTTCAATGATATAGAGTCATCACCCAAATTAGAATCTGAGACTTACAAAGACTATTGACCCCACTAAAAACTGACAAAATTGGACAACATCAAACCTCTCACATGGCAGATATTTAGGTTGTATAGGAACACCTTCCAAGAACCAACATAGGTCGAACATAAATAGACTAAAAAATTAAACAAAATGACCAAAATGTCTCAGAGCTGAATGACCGTCAAAAGAAAAATTATAATTGAAAGAATATTGAGTTCCCTAATTTATTTTTTTTATTTAGTCATTTCTTTTTTGCGTGGAGGGTTTGGAGAGAGGATTTCTTGTTAATTTAGGTCATCCAGGTTACGATGTTCAGCCTATCAGCCAAGCCCAACCTACATCTAGAACAAGCATAATTTCGAAATATATTTTATTGAGGTTATGAGACTCAAACTCAATTCCCAGTGGTTCTAAAATGATTTCTTGCACACGCTCACTAGTGGGTTATCTAAAAATCTTAATGTTAGTAGGATTTTAGCCGTAAGATTTAGTTAACTTAAATACAACCATTGGATCAAGGAAAAATATCCACACCATCAATCCACCACGGCTACACCCTTTCTCTTTCTTCTTTCTATCTCCCTGCTCCCCCCTCAATTGATTTGTTATGCTACTCGACCTGAGTCCTGACGCCTGACTCCTGAGACATCTAATTTTAATCTTCATCTCTCTCTCTTAGTCGTCTACTCCCAGAATTGCAGCTTACAAAGTTCAGATTGTCACCCTAGTCCAAACTATATCTAGAATTGGCACATGTTAGAAACATATTAATTTTACGAGGAGACTCAAACTCAGTTCCCATTAATTGGTTTTAAAAATGGCATATACTTTTATATATATGTTAACTGATGTTTTTTATTTTTTATTTATTTACTAATTTCAGCCGTCTATTCTCAAAATTCCAGCTTATGAAGTTCAGCTTGTCACCCCAAGCCCAAACTATATCTAGAACTGGCACATTTTAGAACATAGTCTATGACTGTTACAAGGAGACTCAAACTCAATTCCCATTGATTCTAAAATGATGCCTAAGTAGTTGGCTAAAGTCTTTTTTGTTTATATAAGGCATAGCCATTTACATTTTTTCCGCTAAATATCATTTGTATTAAAATTGAAGGAGAAAAAAATATTCAAGGTATAAATAGTAGAATATCAAATCCACGCACCAAAAGGATGCTCCCAAAAAGACTAAAGAGAGCTAGCCCAAATTCCCCCCATTCGGCATTGCCATCAAGAGGGAAAAGAGATTAAAACCCCTAAAACCAGAACTAAAAACAAAAGACCTTATACCAAATGATAGCGGGGACGTCTTATCGCATCCATTTCCAAATCCATTCTAACCATATCTGGCCATGAAAGAATAGGAGCGAAAATATTATATTTTGCTGCCATTTTAGCAAGAAAATCTGCAACTGAATTTGCCTCCCTATAACAATGAGTGATTTTTCATACTAATGAATTCAAGAAAGGAAGCAAACCATACCACCACTGACGATAAAATCATGGCACCACTCCCTTGGAGAGCAATAAAACCACAACGAACGAATCACATTCTACCCATATACGTTGAATTCCCATGATTTTTGCCTGCTCCAAGCCTTCTATCACTGTCAGAATTCAGCTTCAAAGTTGGCCTTTACTCCTATTGCCACTCTGAAATTTCCTATAACCTAGAGTTACTGTTCCAAAACACACCACCTATACTTGCCTCGCTTGGATTTCCAAGCGAGCAGCCATCAGTGTTCACTTTTATTCAATGCCCGTTGGAGCACACCAACAGATTTCATACAATTCAGAGGCATTTGATTTGAAATCTGAACCCCAACACTCCTAGCACACATGATCTGAAATTGATGAGTGTTTCCTTGAGATGCAATAAGTTTGTGAGCTTATTTCATTCTGAACCATCGCAAAACATTGCTCAACTGATCTGCGAATCCCATAATGAAATCTTGAATTCCTCTCCAGCCAGACAAATCCCGACAGCCACACCCACTTGAAAGAAATTTTTTTCCTCATTAGTCTTCCCACCAGGACAACAAATGCCCCACCAGTTTGAAAACCGGCCAAATCCTCCCAAAATAGTCATAGAATTTCTTTCTGACATAAATGGAAAAATAACACTGGAAGAAAATATGATGAAATGATTTCAGCAACACAACATAAAACACACTTGGAAACGAGAGAAATACCTTTCCTTTTTTTTTTTTGCTAAAAGGTCATTTTATTAAAAGAGAACAAAGCAAAACAAAGAGAAATACCTTTCCTTTTAACCATATCATCAATTGAAAGATTTCCTTTCATCAATCTCCACCGAAAGATAACCTGCCGAGGCTGAATTGTAGTCCTCCAAACTATAGTATGCCACCTTATAGATGGGAAGACCGATGAATCACCTCCCAAACCGAATTGATCACAAAAAATTCCCGAAGAAGACGGACACCAATGGCAATTGCCTATCAACCGCAGGAATTATTGTGTTTTTGCCAATTCAAAACAACCAAAGAGAAAAAGAGATTCAGCCCATGGAAAATTCCACCTTCCATTGACAATAAAATCAGAAACCATAGAGGAAGTCCTAGTAAAAGTAACATCATCCAGCCCTGATGAAACCGAAAGAGAAGAATTGCCCAGCCATTTATCGGACCAGAAATTTATCTTCTTTGCATTTCCCATAGTCCACCGAATATTATCTAAGATTATATTCCAAAATTTTTTCAAGCCTGGAAAATGGAAGACAACTTACAACCATCTTTCAGAGAACCATTCTTATTAAAAAATCGAGCTCTAAAAAAAATTTTCCATAATATAATTTTCATTCTTGATCTAACACACCAGCTTACATAAGCAGGCGACATTCACATCCCTCAACTTTTGATCCCCAAACCGCCATCCTGCTTTAGTTTGCACACTTCCTCCTATTTTACCACAATTTTCTTGGGCACTTCCACATCCTCTGACCCTATGAAATTTCGAACCCATTGTTCCACCATTTTCACAACTAATTCTGGCCATCAATACATTCAAAAGTTTTGTACAGGAATACCTCAAATCATAGATTTTAGTAACTCCACGTGCCTTGCCATGGATAAAAGCTTACCTTTCCACCCTGTCCGCCTATCCTTGATCTTATCAACCAACGAGAGCATGTGGAACTTATTGAGACGACCCTTAAAAATTTCCACCCCTAAGTACTTTGTCGAAAGAGAAGCAACTTGAATTCCCAAGCATTCACTGATAAACTGTTTCCTATGAGGGGCCACCTTTCCAAAGAAAATCTTATTTTTATAAGTTGATTTTCTGACCCGAGAAATACTGATACTTAGAGAGGAAACCATGAAGGTTTCTCACATATCGAACTGATGCATCCATAAAAATGAAAATATCATCAAAAAATAAAAGATATGATGGGATAGAAATACCTCTTGGACCTGAAAGTGCTTTTAATTTTCCTTCAGACATAAGGCCCTTCAAATCTCTACAAAGCACCTCTTTAACCACAATAAAAAGAAGAGGAGATATTGGATCCCCTAACCTCAAACCCTGACCAGCTCCAAAGTAGCCCACATGACCTCAATTAATCAGGACCAACATTCTGGAAGAAATCATGAGCTAATGAATCCACTGCACCCACCTTGATGAGAATCCGAATTAACGAAGAGTCACAAATAAGAAGGCCCATGAGAGAAAATCATACGCCTTCTAAACGTCCAATTTGATCCCCATACCAGCTCCTCTCACAGCAAAGAACATCAAATTAGCTAGGTCAGACGCTAAACTGATATTCACACATATGATTTTCCATTTCTGAAAAGCCCCCTGCTCTTCCTATACCACCCTCGAGAGAAAGGGAGAAAGCATGGAAGCAAGAATTTTTTTCCTCGTTAGTGTTCCACTAGGACAACAAACGCTCCCCCCATTTGAAAACCGGCCAAATTGCCCCAAAACAGACATAAGTGAGAAAATCCCACTGGAAGACAATATGATGAAATTATTACTCAGCAACACCACATAAAACACACTTGGAAAAGAGAGAAATACCTTTCCTTTTAACCATATCATCATTTGAAAATTTCCTTTTACCATACATATTGGGAGAAATTTGTCAAAAGAGGAAGCCCCTTCAACCTTTGGGATCACAGTAATAAAGCAGTTATTCACTCCCTTTGGAATCTGACCTTTCAAGAAAAAACTCCTAACTGCTCTGCAGCAGTCCCATTCAATTATATCCCAACATTCCTGAAAAAACATCCTGAAAAACCT
Organism: Macadamia integrifolia; assembly: GCF_013358625.1. NCBI lineage: Eukaryota > Viridiplantae > Streptophyta > Magnoliopsida > Proteales > Proteaceae > Macadamia > Macadamia integrifolia. The sequence continues at coordinate 38,001 of NW_024868261.1, forward strand.
TTAGGACTAGGAAAGCTATCTGGGTCCAGCTCCCAAATTGCCCTCTTGATTTCCTCCATTGTTGCAACAACTTATAAAACATCATCATCCCTGTAATTTAGCTCACTAGGAATATAATCCAGGAGTTCACTATGATAAACTGGAGAAAAACCCTGTAAATCTTCATAGTACTCAATAATATAGGAAGAAACTTCCTTCGGATCCGAAATCCAAGAGCCATCGCCTCGCTTTATAGAGCTTCTCTGATTTCTAGCACATCTCATTTTAACTGAAAGATGGAAGAATTTAGAATTCCTATCCCCATTCTTCATTCATATTATTTTAGCTTTTTCTACCCAAAGCTTCTCCTACAAATGGGAAGCTTTCAAAAGAGCCATTTTAGCATCAACTTCCTTACTGAAAAGATCATCAGACATCCTCACTGTGTTAATTGAGATTGAACCAATGTCAGATCATCAGTTGCTTTAGCCACCTATTCATTCAAATTCGGGAATACCTCCTTTCCCCAGGATTGCAACACAAACTTTAAAGATTTTAACTTCTGAGACAAAACAAAGCAAGGACATCCCCTAACCTCCATACCTCAAGCCTTCTCTACAATAGAGCTAAAACTTTCATCCTCCATCTAGAAAGAATGAAATTGAAAGGGAACATTTTTCTTTCACATATGTACAAATTTACATGTAAAAATATATCAATTTTGGTAAAATATATATGTGATACATACTTAATACACAAAATATATCTATAAAAAATATTAATGAAATGAAAAAATCCAAAAGTTTCATTCTCGCACTTGACCTAAAAGGTCACTGAAAAGAAATCTTAAAAAACTCAAAATCATTTCAATCCTCTCATACCCTAATGAAACAAAAGAAATTTTCAATAAAAAAAAAAAAAATAATAATTAACAACTCAAGTGGTCAATCTGTTTCATCTGAACATCGCACATGAGATGGCCTTCCTCAAGAACCACATTCTAGAGAGAGAAATAAAGTAAAAAAAGTTCCTAAAGATGACTATTTTTACTTTCTTTATTTACTACATGCTCACGGCAACAATCATAAAAGAAATGCAACCATTCACATTATTTTTACGACAGAAAACCTTCATATAATGAAGTGTCTTATTCTAAAAATCCCACAAAAGCTTTCAATTAGCTACATATAATCTCCTTTCACCTCTATCAAGACAAAAGCTGGTGCAGTACTTTACACAACAGTTGATCCAAAAAGTATTCTATATTTCTCTAATCTATAAATATAATGCTTCATACATGAGCTCTCTTTGATCAATATTTTTTCTTTTTAGGTAAAAGATCAAAGATAATGCTTCAAACATGGGCTCCAGGTGGAGGTGGGTCGGTACCACCTCTGCAGCGATTATTCTTGGTGCATTGAGGGTCTCCCTTTGGTACTGGTGGTAGCCCACCTCTGCAGCGATGAAAAATAGTGCACCTTTTTGGAGGAGTCTTGGGGATTTCAATGCTGCGTGCACCATGAGAGACTTGCAGCATCATTGCAAATACCAACCCAAGTAATAAGAGCCCAACTGTTAGGATGGAAGGTTTACAAGTTTTGGCCATTGTAATGACACAGCAAAGAAGGTTAAATGAGTTTTGTGATTGATGGATGATAAAGAGAGATATGGAACTATTTATTTTGATATAAACTGTTCATTAAGGGTTTGCCTGAAATTTAGGATTTGGTTGGTTCAATTCTGTTATTAGTAGTCACTGGATGTGGCTTGTCTTTATTTTGATTGTTTAAGTTGGTGATGAGTAGTAGTACATATATGCTCTAGCTTTGAGGGGAAGTCTTAGAACGTTCATTTAAAAAATAGGAGTTACTAAGTATTGGCTAGTAGGAAGTGGGGTTGGAGTTGGCAAGAAATCTTCACCTCAGGAAGTGTGTGGTTTTGAGTTTGACTCCTTTTATATCCTTGGAACCACTCGCACGGCGTTGTTTAATTAGTGCTCTTCGTTGCTCTCAGTGAAAGTTGAATGACTCTTATTCTACCTCGATATGATCCGATTCATGCAAATGTGGAATCAGTATGATCCCGTGGGATTAATTCCGCCTGAAAGTTCTTAAACTTTTATTTAAAAATAGGAGTGTATAATTAGTTAACGTTTTTAGTGGCTTCTATCCTCATGTGGCCGATTTTATTGACAATGATGCCTGGAACCTTCCTCCTATTAACTCGACTCTTCTGCAGCTGTCCTTCGATTCCATTCGAGCCTTGCCTCTTCCTTCTACTCCGTCGAAGGGTAAGTGCATTTGGAAGCTTGATCCTATAGGTGTCTTCTCAGTGAAATCGGCTTGGAATAATACAAAAGCTGTTTCCCCTTCAGTCCCCTGGGCTTCGGTAGTTTGGAATAAATTCCTCCCTCCGAGATTATCTAACTTGGCTTGGTGTTGGGTTCATGGTAAACTGCCAACCGATGACATTATCCAGGCTAAAGGAATCCACCTTCCCTCCAGGTGCGACCTATGTGGTGAGTATGGTGAGAACTTCAATCGCTTATTTTTGGAGTGCATGTATTCTTAGGATATCTGGTCCAATTCTGCTGCCTTGTTCCATCAGGCGTGGGCTAGTAAACCCTCTTTTATTGAGGTCATTAAATGGTGGAAGAGCAAGGGTAAGGGTTGGGCTCTAAAAGACCCTTGAATGATTGGTTTATGTGTGATTGTTAATTCTATTTGGAGTGAAAGAAATCTCAGAAGATTTGAATCATCTGCTCGCTCCTCTTCTATGCTTCTAACAACTATCTCTAAGGAGGTAAACTTTATTTGCAATGGTATGAGAATCTCTCCAAAGTCTGCAAGCGATCTTGCTCTCAGTAGAAGATTTCATCTCAAAAATGTTTGTAACTCTCATCCAGAGATCTTGGAAGTGCGATGGAGCAAGCCCCACCCGAATTGTGTCAAGTTGAATGTCGACGGCTGCTCCCTGGGGAACCCTGGTAGAGCTGGAGGTGGTGGTATTTTTCGTGACCAGGTTGGGAAAAACCTTCTATGCTTCAGCATTTTCCTGGGAGTGACTAACAACTTCGCAGTGAAATTTTGGAGTATTATCAGGGGTCTGAAATATGCCCATGATCTGAATGTGCAGCGGATTTAGATCGAATCTGACTCTGAATCTGTGGTCACTTTGTTTCGCCTTAGGCTCATCCCCTGGTTTGTGCTGCAGGATGGTCAAATCTATTAAGTTATGTAGACTCTATTGAGTGGAAGATCTCTCACTGCTTCAGAGAAGCTAATCCCATCGCGGATTACATTGCTAAAGATGCTGCTAAGTCCGGTTTCTCGAGGGTGAGAACGGACCTCTCTTCTTTCATTACCAGCGAGCTCCTTCTAGACGAAGCTGGACTACCTCGATTTAGATTTCTCAGATAGCGGCTGTGAGCCTCTGCTGATGGCAATGCCGAAGGTGGAGGCTCCTGCTATCTTTTTTGGTTTTTTCTTGTATCCATTATTTTTTCTACTATTTTAATAAAATTCGGTCTTCTAGCGAAAAAAAAATCAGTTACTATGTATTCCATTGTAGGAAATAATGAGTACTATACTAATAAAAAATAAAGAAAACATTAGAGATTCTTTTATTTTGAAATGGAATTCTTACACCACCCCTCTATTAATATAGAGTTAATCAATTCCAATGGGCACCTAAATCTGTGTTTTACAAGTTGGGATTGGATTGGATTGGCCGAGATCGATCTTGATTCTGGCTGATCTGACTTGGCCGATTCTTGAACAGAAGCTAAGGGCTATGGCATTCTTGGGTTGATTCTAACCAATAATCCTGATTAGATCCAAGACAAATTCAGATCCCGATTCCAAGTTCTTAAACCCTAACCTAAATACCAAAATGGTAGAGCACAAATTAGATATCACCCATGTTAAGGTCAATTGGGGACAAAGTAAATAACAACTTGCAATTTTTTTTTTTTTTCTTTTCTTTCACCAACAGTCCATGCTGACAGCCTACTAAATCTAGAGGGACCTCACCGTTTAGGAAGTAACCATAGAAACAATGGAACCCACAAATTTTTTTTTTTATCCATTTACATACATTTATTTTTTTT
>NW_024868261.1:42276-53080 GCF_013358625.1 Macadamia integrifolia
AAAGTTTAATTTGATTCAATGTTCAAAACTAGACGAGGATATATAGCTCGGAGACGTAGAACAAAAATTCATTTATTTGTGACAATAACATGTACTGATCTGAAGGTTAAAAATTGTTGTCTCACACAAGGTATTAGGTATTGGTATCGGATTGGCCATTTCAGCCAATTCGTATCGGTATAGGTCATGATTGATACCATAGTTGCGGTATATAGAAGATTAAATGGTTTAAAAGACTAAGATGTCTATATTTTCAGGGGCAAAACGGTCCTCAGACCTGATATAACTGATCCATATTAGTATCGATATCGTATTGATAATGATCGATACAAACACCAAAATCAATACCTCAAACCATGGTCTTACATGGAGAGGCACTCGATGAACCTTGATATTCACAAGGCTAGACAAGTAACCTATGTCATACACATAAGCCACCATGCTTGAGAAGGGATGGGCATCAACACCTAAGCCCCTTGAGCTGGTCTAGGACTTGATATTATATAGATCTTCTCCAGCCGCAATGGGCGCCCAGTCACATCAGATGGCTAGGAGTATCCTAGGCATGCACCCGAACACCTGGGCATACATTCCAAGTGACTCCCAGCCATCGGTTGCTCTCTGGGTGCCTAGTGTGGCTAGAGAGTATCCGAATCCTATATGCAAATACTCTAGTCATCCGAAAAAAACATTTTTGGCATAGAAAATGGAATCTTCCATTTGGTGTCCACTGTTCATTTTTCCATTCTTTTTAAAATGAACCGAGTAAAAAAAAAAAAAAAAAAAAAAGAACTCCAGAAATGAGAAATGTTAGAACATGGTTAACATTGAAGTTTTGTTCCAAAACAGAATTTTGACACAGAAACAGAAAATTATGGTTTTGACATGAAACATCGTTTCTCAAACGCAGGTAAAGTTTTTGTTCTAGAAATTTAACGATGTTTCGTGCCAATACTAGAATTTTCTGTTTGTGTTAGAAAATCATTTTTTTATCCAAAAAATAGTGTTTGGAAACCCTATTTCAAAACAACAGCTAAGGCAATTGGTAAAACCTGTTTTGGAACATTTTTTGTGGGGATAACGGGAAATTTACAGGTACTCTATGAGGAATGCCACTATTAGCGGAACACCCCCTACATTACTGACAATTAGAACCAAGCCCCTTATCGTCAATCTTTGTTAGGGAATATACCTTAAGAGGTATGACAGTAGCTGGGTAATTTTCTTTTAAATACCAAAAGACCCTCATAAAACTGAACTACCAAATATGCCCTTTATTTAATAATCCTTATTGCACATATATCATTGGGAAAACTACTTGATTACCCGCTTTTAGGTTTCTCATTATTAAACTACCCGGTTACTGTTTGGGTTTACAAAATTACCCAAAACAGTAACATCACTCAACTGACGTTTTATTTTACCATTTTTACCCCTAACTACCTTAACTTTCCCCTTCTCAGATCACCTTCTCTGTAACTACGCCACCCAACTCTCCTGCAACCTCTATCCCTCCCTTGCCCTTGCCTCACACCGCTTCCTGTTTTTGTTGGAAATTACTGCTTCTCATCGTCGGCAACACTCGATGAGAAATAAACTGAGCAACGCAGAAAAAAATATTGTTATTTGATTTATTCAGTATCTCTCATCCTCCACTCCTCCCTCATTCTTGCTGATTTCATAGATTTCCTGGGCAATTTTTCTCCTCCAGAAATGAACTGGGCAAGGCAGAAGAGCTCAAGGAGGGGCAGAGGAAATTCAAGACTATAACAAACCAATCCCAAAAACTCTTCTCCGTTTGGATTTTCTGGTGACTAAAGTTTTTTCTACCTGATGGGTTCCTCTATACTGAGTTAGTCTTCATTCTTCATTATTATGAACAAAGGTGAAAAAATAAAACTATGGAAGCAATGGCAGCAAGAACAAATGGTTCCTTGTTCGACATACCATTGAGATTTCTTCTCTCTTTATCTCTTTTTCTTTCTCTTGGAAGGAAGGATGATGGGAGCAGGGAAAAATTGGTGTTGTCAATTGTAGGGGAACCATCATTAATTACGTCTTACTCGGTTTCTCTATTCACTGAACTCCAGCGATGCTTTGTAGTTAATGGCCTCAGGGGAGTGATTGAAGATCATACCAAGGGATTTAGCCATGATTTTCAGGTTTTTTTAAATCTTTGCGGAGGCAAGGAAGAAGAGGTAGATGCTTGTCGTATTTATTATCAATGACCTGTGAATAGTGAATCCGGCCCGCAGAGGCAATCGTCCATGGGAGACTGGGAGAGGTGGTGCTAGGTAGATGCTTTGACGGTGGTTTTCATTTTTTTTTTTTTTTTTTTTTTGGTGTTGTAAAAAACAATGGAGAGAGGAGAGGTAAAAGAAAGGGGTAAAAATGTCAAAAGAAATATGTGGGTGAGTGTGGACTGTGGAGTACTGTTTTTTTTGATAGTTTTGTAAACTCAAACCTGATTTTATATATTTTTGTAAACTAAAACATAGATATTGTGGGTAATTTTGTAAAGAGAAACTAAAAAAATGGGTAATTATGTAATTTTTCTTATATCATTCCATCACTTCTTCCCCAATCCGAAGACCCACGGCGAGGATTGCTTCGTCCCAAAATCAAAGATTAATACCCTAAAAAAAGATATCTTGCTTCTCTGTGCTCGAATCGAAGAAAAAAAAGAAACCACCTTCTCCCGTTGCTAACCAAGGTAGTCCTTGATCTGACGTGGTAAACGACGAGGAGTTCACTTAATTTTTATCTTGGTTTTTGGATTTTTATTATAAATCACTCGAATTTGATCCAGACAACCTGCTTTCCTTTTTGGGTTCCTATCCTGTCTTCTTGGTTGTCTTCCTCTTATGATAAAAATCTCACCTTTTTGGCTTTTGGGTTTGATTTAATTCAGGAATTATGCTTACTTTATGGTTTCTTATTGAATGTTTTTATTTGATTTTTTGGATTTTTATTGAAAATCATTCCAATATGATCTAAGTAGTAAAATTTTCTCTTTGTGTTTCTAACATCCACCAATTTGATATTTGTCAATTCTGCAGAAACAAGGGTTCCGAAGAAGAGCTCAGAATCCGCTCTAAATTGGTCGGAAATCAAAGGTTTGAGCAGAAGGAGTTCATTATATAGCAGAACTCACAGTGGTCTCGAATTTTGGAGAGCCCAGCGCCATAACAGTGAGCAACAAGCACCAGAATCAATTGCTCCGTATTCATGGAGCAATCCACTCGAATTCCTGACCTCGTCTTGCCCGATCTTCTCTTGCCTCAACAAAATCTCGATACAGAGCATGCCTCAAATCGACTTCTGATGATTGATGTCCATGGACGACAATAACTCCATCGATATCTCAAACCTTATAGAATCAGCCGTTGTGATTGGCAGGAATACTCAGGCGATGAAGAGGCATATGATGACGGAGATGCCTGTAAGAAATCTTTTGGTGTAGAGTCTATGGTTTGACGGTAGAAGGGTGAGGTATATTGGTTTGGGTTATGTGTATTTTAGGCAAAAAGATAAAATAGTCTACAAATCCGCAGTTTAATAGAAATTGACGATAAGGGGTCCGATTCTAATTGTCAGTGATGTAAGAGATGTGTTTCGTAAATAGTGGCAATCCTCAAGGGGTGATGCTATAAATTTCCCTTATATAAATGCCACTAATTACCAAACTTGCATAAATTGAACATTTGTTTGCCACCATTAAAAGTCATCGGCGCCAAAATTACGATTACGGGATGAAGTTTCAATACCGTCTAACAACTCAACAAATAAAGAAGGAAAGTTTCAAATTCTCAAATAAAAATCAAAATACATGTGCTTTGGAATTTGGATTGGACAAGAGCATCGACTTGTTGTCTCCGCTCGACAGTTTCTTTGAGAAGAAGAGCATTTAGAGATTTCAAGCTTGCGAGCTTTTATGAGGGATCCGCCTTGTTAGTCTAGTTGGGCTTCACAATCTAGGAGACCTTATACTCCTGGTGGTGGTGCTAGGAAGCTTTCTTCCTCGCCATTTGTGGTTATTGTTTTGCAAATGGAAGATGATGACCTCCATTGTCGCCCAAATCACTAGCAGCGACATTATTTTGAATTTTTAAAACTTGAATCCCCTTTATTTTTTGAAATATTAAGTGCACAAAGAAATGCTTTGCTGCAGATGCATTCTTCAGCTGGATGACCGTTTCAAGGAGAGCTCTAGCCAACAACGAAGATGAAGACGACTCGGGATTTCTAAGACCCTAAAAGCCCTTTCCGTTTTGAAAATATGAATTGCACAAAGAACTATTTGCATGGATGTTCTTCAACAATGACAGCCGCATGAAGGAAAGCTTGAGCCCTAACAGAAAAGAGAGAGAGAGAGAGAGAGAGAGAGAGAGAGAGAGAGAGTATTTGGTCGAAGACGGGGAAGATAAGTAGGATGGAGAATCCTCGTAGTTTTACTATTCTTTTCATATGACAAAAAAATGCCATTTTACAATTTTTGTCAGGAATATCTATAAAAAAAAAAAAAAAAAAAAAAAAAAAAATTGAGAATGCCCTCATTTAATTAGTCTTTCAATGTTTTATCATTCATCAGTCATCACGTATTGGTCTTTTTACCGTTTTGTTATTTTTCCAAACATAACTCACCTTTATTACGTTATTAACAACCTTTTTTTATTTACTAATTTCAATCTTTTATTCCCAAAAATTCCAGCTTACGAAGTTTAGCTTGTCACCTAAGCCCAAACTATATCAAGAACTATTACATTTTAGAAACATATTCAATTAATGTCACGAGGAGACTCAAACACAATTCCCATTAATTCTAAAATGATGCCAAAATACTTGGAGTAATTTTTGTTGATAAAAAGGCATAAACATTTATATATATGTTATGTAATTCATAACCTTTCACATTTATATAAATATACATGTAAAATATCTCAATTTTAGTAAATTATATATGTTATGTATACTTAATATACAAAATATATCTGTACAAAAAAAATATTAAAATCCAAAATTTTTATTCTCTCACTTAATCTAAAAATCATTTCAAGCCTCTTATAGCCTAATCAAGGAAAAAAAATTGGTAAGAAATAAATAATTTATGAGTGAAGTGGTCAATCCGTTTCATTTGAACATCGCACATGAGATGGCTTTCCCTCGAAAACCATAATCTAGATAGAGAAAGAAAATAAAAACAAATTCCTAAGAATGAAGTATCTTATACTAAAATGATAGAAAATAAATGCAAAATCGATTCATGGAGATCAATGAGCATGCACGATAAACACTACAAAGACAAGTTTTAGGTATATCTGAATCCATGACTGAAGAATAACAACTCCTCAATTCTCTTTTCGTATGCTCCTTGTTCAACACGATCAATGTTGGTCTGGTCTACCCTCTTTTCCTTTTGCTTTAAGTCATTAGCCTCACTTAATGGGTCAGTGATAACTATATATAGGGGTGAGAGTAGGGACCAACCCTGGAAAAAAATTAGGGTTTCCTCCCCATTAAGGAAACAATACCTTAGGTCCACACATCGTAATAAATATTTCATACCATTAAGGTGTGTTAATAGAATCCAATATCTCCATAGAGATCACTTACTAATAATATTGGATTCTTTCTACTTACTCCATCTGTAGTCAACACCACTAAATCGATTTTGGAAACAAATCTTTGACTATGCTAGCCCACCTAATTGAAAATCTTATAATCTCCCACTTGGGCAGCATATGTCAAAAGTTTTTTAGATTTTAAAATTTATTTAAAACGACTCTCCGGTTTAAATAAACTGAATGTGGCCACAAACAAAACAGTGTCGAATGGAGTGCACCCTAAACCAAATGCGTTGATCCGAATGAGAATTACAAACACCCAACTGTATTGATCATCACATCTAAAGCGATATGAGACAAAACACATCAAAGTGCTCATAACATCATCGACTTGGGCTGAACAGTATGAAAGTGTGGTATGAAAATAACATGTAATAGTGATCATCATGTGTATTTCCAAATTGGTCCTGGCTCGAAAATCAAATGAGCCCTGTGAGACAGATACCAAAGGTCTCATTATCTGCAAGCGTCTCCCAAACGCTCAAGCTTCAATCAAAAAAGTTCATTGGGACTGGGTTCGGATGTCCCAAAACACTAGCACTAGACCTCAATCAAACGAGACTTTGCTAGCAACTGGATGTGTGTGTATTGATTGGAACCTCAGATATCGAATGAGGTAAATATACCACATATAACCTCAATTTTCTGTAAGAGGCAAATAAATAAGTGTATACACATAAACAAATGCCCATGATAAAATACATGTATATTCTCGAGAACAATAATGATGTTTCATAAATATAATAATGCTGAACTCAGATGCAACTGGATATATGAGCAAAACTCTCACTAATAAAATACATCAAAAGAACTAACAAGTCCTTTATCAGTGACATGCTCTTTGAAGACTTTTGGAATCAAGTCTTTAACTAGTGGATAAATAATTTCTTTTTTTATCTATAGTAATGTAGTTCTACAGAAATTTATGATTCATGAGCTTACTCCCACTGATCTTTAAATAGACCTATTCGATTCCTTCTATTTTCATAAAGAACCTTAACTTGAACATAATTAACAACCACTGGCTTAGGAGGTTCATTAATTCAAGATTAAAATCTATTATCATAATAGCCAGAAAAATATTAAAGGATTAGTTCCATTCATTAAAATTGAAACCATTCAAAATTTTTAACAGAAAATAGCTGGGAAGTCAAAGCTGACAAATATAATCATACATATTTACCAAAATATACAATATGCAAGAATAGAAGGCATATTAAACTTCCAAACAATATAATTAAATCTGACTAATTGGACTATTAATCAGATTTATCCCAGTATTGTTTTCAATAACTGTAGGAAAACAGGAACTGGGAAAAGATCGGACGTCATTGGGGTCACACGTATGGTAGCAAGATCGCCTAACACATAGTGGAATCTTTCACATGCAAGGCGAGACACTCGAAACAACACCACTCTGAAGATTCCGTCACCTGTTGTGGCAAGACAAGAACCTCCAAAGCTATGAAGCCTAAAACATCACCCTTACACTATAAAAAAAAACCGACCAAATGAAGACTCACATGTGGTGACAAGAGCACATCATTTACCATATGGTCTCCTTGACTGTAACCCATCGTGAATAGTCAATAATGATTTCACAATCTCAGTAACTAGCCCACTAAGTGGAATTGTAATCACCGAAATTATGAAAACCTATAGACTTGGATTGCTACCAAATGCCCGTGGATTTAGATTTTGGGTGCAAACAACAAGATAAGCTATTTCGGTATTTAATTAATAAAATATTCAACATAAACCCACAAAAACAACCCATTATAAACCCTTATAGTCAATATGGTAATACCATTATTTAGCAGTTATCAAAGTGAGTATATTCTTAGTATGACAGTTCTGTACTTCTAGCCATTACCATAAATAAATAGAAAATCTAAATATGGAAATTTCCTATAATGACAACATGCCAAATATGAAGGTTCATATCATTTATTCATGATAAAAAAAAAAACACATGAAATATATTACCTTATCCATAATGCATTAGATATAAGAAATTGTATACAAGTTTGATCTTTAGGCTAAAATGACTTTAATATCTAATATAAATATTTGTCTATAAACTTTAAAGTCAATCATAATAAAGTCCCATAATTTCTTTAAGTAAAAAAAAAATTATTTAGCTAATAGGGCACATGAACCGAATAACTTAAACGCTAAAACAATAATAAGTCTTTAACAAATAAAGGTAATGTTGGCTTAGATCCATAGTAAGTATAAACAACTTCATATGCTTTATACCAATAAACCACTAAAACTTCAATGAGTTCATTTAAATTATTCAAATATAATATATTTGTTTTATCTCGATGAATTTTCAATAAAATTGAACTTTATCACAAGTACAAATAGGACATATAAATTCGAAGAAATATTACTTAAAAAATACACTTGTGATATTTTGAATCATAAATGGGTGTCAAAACTCATAATTATGTGTCTCGTGACGAAACTTAATGTCATGGATGATAAATATAACATCGAAGAAAATATCAAAATACCCCATATTGACTTAAAATTCATGAAACGACAAGTGTAGTATACATAATAAAACATGTATGACACATCTATTACTCTCAATAGGATAATAATTTATTCTCCCACTAATATAAGAGAGTATGACTAGATGACCTAATAAAAGTACCATTTATAAGAGTCAACATCAGTTCATATTAGCACTAGATCTAATTGTTGGCTTAAATAAACAGGACCAAAATAGTCAACAGTATAAACATATTTCAGAAATCATTTCAATAAATCAAAATCAAACGATTTCTGATTCCATTTGTATAAACTGTTTATGGTCTATACAATTATTAGACTCCAAAATTGGATTTCATTGAAACTATGATGAAAATAGTTAATAAATCATCAACATGTACAAGCAACGTAGGATTATATTGTGTTATAACATCTTAAATGTGAGTATAGGTATCATCATTAATATTATTCTTTAAGATGTCAACTCTACCCACAAAAGATTTTCACTAAAGCCCATTTAAATAGACCACACCAATAACAAAGTTCAACTTGGTGAGATTCATATTCACTATAATGACTATATCATTCAAGAGTTATAATTGAAACTATATCCTTATCCTTTGGGACAAGAATTCATTGGTCATTTCATTTTCTTGTATTAACTGTGAAAAGAATAATAACTTTTGACATCTCCACCTTTGGGATCAGAAACCTTAGGTTACTGTCATTTTCTTTAACTTTGGTGACATCATCTTTAGGCAAATGTCATCTACTATACTGCCATAGGAAAAACTATGAAAGAATAAGATACGTCACTTTGGTGGAATCCACATCACCCTTTCATGGTTCCTTAGAGATGTATTATGCAGCTAATCATGTGCAGAAGCTTACACCCAATTTAATTTTAATATATATTTATTCATCATAGGGTGTTCCAAATATGATATGCAAGCGTAAAATGATATTAATTTTCTACTTACGTCATTCATAAATGACATTTTCAATATCATGGTAATGATAAACTAATGTAGAAACATTCATAAATAGAAATATAATTTCGAAGTCATTCTGGAACAAAGACAGAACACTACAAATGTTTCAGAATAGTTCTGAATTTCATCATTCCACTGGTCAAACCGTATAAACAGTACAAAGTAATGTGACAAACCAATCAATTTCCATTTAATAAAATAAACCATATGTCTACGGTCTACAGACCGTTTCTGTTTGGCTTTAAATAGGTAAGATAACAACCATATAATGCATTAATAATGTATGTCACTTTTACAATTGCATGTTATCAATACAGTGAGATGTAGGTGCATGTTAGCATCACATCCATTTACATATGGTTTCCAGAACTATATTATCATGATAACAACCAAAACTCAAAACCAATGACAACTATCATAATCAGGTTTAAAATAATTATAATAATTCCAATGATTAAACCAAAACCAGATGATTCTAGACTGCACTTTTATAGGCAGTTTAAGTCTTATCTATTTGTATGGTTTAACAATTGGGTTTCATTAAAATTGTAAAAGAAGTAGTTAATTCACCCCCAATTTATAAGCCCAAGCTCAAAACAATTTAAAATAAACTTTAAAACTCATTACTTTGGTTTTCAATAAAAATTCATTAAATACTATTTTAATGTAAGCCCATTACACACTGAATTCCAACATTCTAATCCAAATCAAAGCCCAAGCCCAAGCTTACCGTCATAACTAAAAAAAAAAAACCCAAATGTGTCAAAAATATGGGTCACTGGGTTGGATTGAAACCTGACCAGATTGATTCGGTTCGATTCTAAATCGGTTCAATCATGTGTGGCCCCCATCTAGTTTGATCATGGTTCGATTTAATTTGGTCCACAATTCAAGTGAACCCCATTATTCTTTTAAATAAATGAAATTTCCAATGACTCATTCTGCAAGAGGTCCAAGGCATAAAAGCATCTTGTAGGCTCTAAAAAATAATTCTAAAATTGAAGATTCCAAGAGATCCTGCTTGAGAAGTTTTCATACTACTACTATCAAAGTACATGCCAACTACAAGGAATCTTTCACAAATCATAAATCTCACTAAACTTTCTTAAGGTGTGAGGCACTTGAGAGAATTTCCTACTTTGTTGGATTCGGATAAGAGAGGTCGGATCCCTTTCATACAATATATCAGCTTTGACTACCGCCATATCCAACAAGCATTATTCGAACCATTCTCATCGGAGCCAATTGCATTGCTGAAAATCAAAGGCTACACGAGGCTTGAGCGCTTCAATATCTGTAACCTAAGCTTTGTAGGAAAGGGTAATACTCGAAGACCAAAAGTTGGAAGAGAAAGCAAAGAACTTCTCATGCCCACGTCCCTTGAGACAAGGGAGACGGAACCACCCGCATCACAATAAAAGTAACCCTTTTTTTTTTTTCATATACATTAGTGCTTGTCAATCCCAATTTCCAAGATGAATAATAAATAATAAATACAAAGTGATTTACAAAACCGATAAAGTAACTAACCCTTTTAATAACGTATTTCAAACTTTTGGACTTTATTTTAATTTGATATATAATATATAAATGAATATAGCTAAAAAGGTAATCAAATAAGGGAAATAATCTTTTTCTGCCCAAATCGATCGAAACCAGTCCACAACTTATTGAACAGAGTACGCATCG
>NW_024868261.1:53897-139524 GCF_013358625.1 Macadamia integrifolia
CCATGGGAGAGAGAGGTTTAAGGTCTTAATGATATAGAGTCATCACCTAGATTAGGATATGAGATCCAAACATAAAATAGACTAGTCACTCATTACGAACTAATAAAATTGGACACCGTCCAACCTTTGTATAGGAAGACCTTTAAAGAACCATAGGTCAAACATAAATAGACTAAAATTTTCAAACAAAATGACCAAAATATCTGAAAGCTAAAAGTTTAAAAGAAAATTTATAATTGAAAGGGTATTGCGTTCCCTAAATTTTTTTTTTTTTTTTTTTGGTGGTGGATTTGTATGGTGATTTTCTGTTAATTTAGGTCAAACTCAATTCCAAATGGTTCTAAAATGATTCTTCATGCACACACACACTAGCGAGTTACCTAAGGATCTTAAATGCTAGTGGGATTTTAGTCGTAGGATCTGGTCAGCTCAAATACAACCGTTGGATTGAAGAAAAATATCCAAACCATCAATTCAGTGCTGCTACACCATTTTTCTTGCCTCTTTGTATCTCTCTGCTCTCCTCTTCTCCCCCCCCCCACCACCACCCCAAAAAAAACACTGATTTGTAATGTTGTTCGACCTGAGTCGTGACTCCCAAGACATCTTGTTTTAATGGCCCCCTCTCTCTCTCTCTCTGTCTCTCATCCCCTGATCAGGCCTTCCTCGAGCCCGTTTGCCTCGATCCCCATGAGCCAACACCGCATTCCACTTTGATTTGCAGTTTAATATTATTCTTTGACAATAATAAGTTGAGATTCCAGTTTGTCGATTATGTTCTTCTTCTTCTTCTTTATCATCGAAATAGAGAAGAAAATATCTGGTTTTAATTATAATTTGATTGGGATATGAATTAAGATGTCTAAACTAAACCCAATAATGGAGATATTAGGGATTTTCTGTGGATTAAAACGAACATTGAATATCAATGGACTAGATTATTGATGATCGTTGGCTACGAGATTCAAGATTTCTACCATTGTCGAGGACTCAATTATCTTTCTGGTTAGGGTTTAGTTTTTTGAGAGATAAAAGCTTTGATTTGTTCTTGCTGGAGAGGTCTCTCGTGTGGAAGCAAACAGAGAAAGAGAGGAGAATCTAGATGGGTTTTCTTTGAGATTTGGCCTATTGTTGCCTTTGTATGGCTTTTCTGGTCTTTTACTTAGTCCCAATTATGTGTCATCATCTTCTCTAATATAAACATGTTTTTTATAAAATAAATAAATAAATAAATCCAAGATGGTGGGGGCATATAGAGGCAGGATGCGGCAGAGAGAAAGATGGGGAAGCGGAGGATTGAAGAGTGTAGGGAAGGGATGTGGAGCCAGAGACAGAAAGGAAGGGGAAAAGTAAAAGAAGAAGAAGGACCATGAAGCGACGGTGATGGACATGTTATGCAAGACAGTGGTTACAAATGGATGAGACCCTCTAGGTTTCATCTAACATCTAGTAGATGCTAGCATACTTTATTCCCAAGTAATTAATCTGCTAACATACAAGCTTTTTCCATATATATATATATATATATATATATATATGTTATAGATACTTTTATACAGAAATATATTTTTATACATACACTAAAAGTTAGACTAGAAAATCTAAATGAAATGAAAAAAAATCCAATAGTTTCATTCGTATCTCTTGATCTAAATGGTCACTGAAATTAAATCTTCAAAACTTCAAACCATTTTGAGCCTCTGATAACCCTACACAAGAGAAAAGAGTTTTCAGAAAGTTGTAATTAAATAATTTATGGGACAAGTAGCCTGGTCAATCCGTTCCATCTGAACATTGCACATGAAATGGCACTCCTCGGGAGCCATAATCTAAGGAGAAGAAAAAAATTACAAAAAGATTCAAATAAAGAATTGAACAATTCCTGAAGATGAAAGATGACCATCAAGATCACATTTTTGTTTCAAAAATAAAAAATTTATTTCTTATAACATTCTTTATTTACCTCATGCTCACAATCATAAATAGATATAAAACAACCATTAAAATTGTCTTTACAACAAAAAACCATCATATAATGAAGTGTCTTATTCTAAAAACCACATGAAATCTTTGATGAATATAATGCTTCATTCTTAGTGTCCCTTTGGAGGTGGGTTAGTTCTGCATTCAGTAACCTTGTTGCAGCCTCTATTTGGAGGATTAACTTGCTGGGGTGGCCCCCTCCGAGCTCTATTCGGTCCCAGGGCAGGATACCCTATCACTGAATCAATTTTATATCCATGATAGTCAGTAGTGGCAAAGCCAATGCGTGCACCATGAGAGACTTGCAACATCATTGCAAACACCAACCCAAGTAAGAGCCCAACTGTTAAGATGGAAGGCTTGCAGATTTTGGCCATTGTAATTACAGAGTAAACAAGGTTAAATGAGTAGTAAGTTTAAGTGTCCAATATATGGAACTATTTATATTGATATAAACTGTTCTATAACAAGGTTTGCCTGAAATTTAGGATTTAGTTGGTTCAATGTGTTTCTTTTCTAGGCATATCAGCTATTAGTAGCTGGATGTGCCCTTATTTTTGACTATTTAAGTTGATGATTAGTATATGTTCTAGCTTTAAGGGGAAGTTTTAAAACCTTTGTCTAAAATAGGAGTGGAATTTTTTGTTTTTTTTAACCAAAAAAATTGATGAGACCAGTCGTATCGACTGATCTGGATTCTAGATTGATCATCAGCGTCAATTTAGGATAAATCATAATAAAAATCTTTTTTTTTTTTTTTAAATGAAAAGTAAGGATAAAAGTGATTGATCCACATCAGTTCGATCGGATCCAAATCAGTATTAGATTGGGCATTTGGCACCGATAACTAAATCCTTGTATCAGTACAAAAAAAAAAAAAAAAAAAAAAAAAAAAACCTCCCAGTACAGATTCTATTGATTCGAAATGGAATTCTTACACCATTCCTTGATTATTTCAGGTTAATCAACTCCAATGTATACCGATCCCGATTTTGGCTGATCTGACTTGGCCGATCCTTGAACAGAAGCTTAGGCACCGTTTGACAAAATTTCGTTTCTGCCGTTTTCTGTGTTTTCTTGTTCCTAGAAACGGAGAAACAACCTAAAAAGTGTTTAAAAAAGTTGTTCCGTTTCACCCGTTTCTAGAAACATAAATCAAAATTTATGCCTATTTACAATTCTAGAAACGACTTTGACGAAACAAGTCAGACTTGTTTCGTCGTTTCTAGAAACGAATTTGAGAAAAAAAAAAAAAACTATTGTGCCAGATAAATCTCTCAACTATTTAAACCTAAAAAGAAGCAACCGAACCCTCTCTCATTTTTGGGCATCTGATGATACTATTGAGTTTTTTAGTGGCATTATGTCTGCAAAAAACGTTTCGAGAAACAAGTTTATCAAACACCAAAAAATCAGTTTCTGTTTTCGAAAACGTGAAAAGTTGTTTCTGCTGTTTCTAAACGCAGAAATAATAGAAACGTTATCAAACGGTGCCTTCGATTAGGACATTTTTGGGTTCAATTTTATTGATTATTCACCGATCTTGACCAATTCTGATCTAGATCCAAGACCGATTCAGATTCCAGGTTTTTAAACCTAAATACCAAGAAGCTAGAGCACATATTAGATATCACTCATGTTCAGGTCAACTGGGGGCAAATTAAATAACAAATTACAACATTTTTTTTTCACCAACTGAACCAAGCCGACGATCTACTAAACTTACCATTTTGAGGGGCAAACGGGTCCACCAATTTGATATTTGTCAATTCTGCAGAAACAAGGGTGCCGAAGAAGAGCTCCGAAGCCGCTTTGAACTCACAGTGGACTTGAATTTGGAGAGCCCGGTGCCATAACAGTGAGCAACAAGCACCAGAATCTTCTCTTCCCTCAACAAAATATCGATACAGAGAATGACTCAAATCGACTTCTGATGATTGATGTCCATGGACGACAATAACTCCATCGATATCTCAAACCTTATAGAATCAGCCGTTGTGATTAGCTGCTTTTAGATCGTTAACGACTGAATCTCCGATCGGTTTTGGTTTCCACCATGGAAATATTCCGGTTATCACCAAAGAATAAAACAATTGCGATGAGGTCGTCTGAAAAATTGTACGGCTTCAAGGAATACTCAACGATGAAGAGGCATATGATGACGGAGATGCCCGTAAGAAATCTTTTGGTGTAGAGACCATGGTTTGACAGTGGATATATTGGGTTTGTGTTATATGTGTTTTAAGCAAAAGGGTATAATAGTCTATTTAAGTCCGCACTTAGTTAATAGGGACTGACAATAAAAGGTCCGATTCTAATTGTCAGTAATGTATGGGGTGTGTTCATTAATAGTGGCAATTTTCTCTTATATAAATGCCACTAATTACCAAATTACTTGGATAAATTGAACATTTGTTTGCAACTATTAAAAGTCATTGACACCAAAATTACGAGATGAAGTTTCAATACCGTCTAACAACTCAACAAATAAAGAAGGAAAGTTTCAAATTCTCAAATAAACATCAAAATCCATGTGCTTTGGATTGGACAAGAGCGTCAACTTGTAGTCTCCCCTTGACTGTTTCTTTGAAAAGAAGACCATTTAGAGATTTCAAGCTTGTGACCTTTTTTGAGGGATCCTCCATGTTAGTCTTGTGAGGTTTCTCAATCTGAGAGACCTGATCCTCCTGGTGGTGGTGCTAGGAAGCTTTCTTCCTCACCATTTGTGGTTATTGTTTTGGAAATGGAAGATGATGATATCACTAGCAGTGACATTATTCTGGATTTTTAAAACCTGAATACCCTTTATTTTTTGAAATATTAAGTGCACAAAGAAATGCTTTGCTACAGCTAGATGACCGCTTCAAGGAGAGCTCCAACCAGCAATGAAGATGAAGACGACATCAAGGAGAGCTCCAACCAGCAACGAAGATGAAGACGACTAAGGATTTCTAAAACCCTAAAAGCCCTTTTCCTTTTCAAAATATGAATTACACAAAGAACTACTTGCATGGATGTTCTTCAACAATGACAACCACATGAAGGAGAGCTTGAGCCCTAACGGAAGAGAGAGAGAGAGAGAGAGAGAGAGTATTTGGTCGGAGAAGGGGAAGATAAGTAGGGCGAAGAATCCTCGTAGTTTTACTATTCTTTGAAATGACAAAAAAAGCCATTTTACAATGTTTGTCAGGAATATCTATCAAAAAAATTAAAATTTTGAGAATACCCTCACTTAATAAGTCTTTCAATGTCTTATCACTCATCACGTATCGGTGCTTTTACCGTTTTTTATTTTTCCAAATGTAACCCACCCTTGTTACATTATTAACAACCTTTTTTTATTTACTAATTTCAATCGTTTATTCCCCAAAATTCCAGCTTACAAAGTTTAGCTTGTCACCCAAGCCCAAACTATATCAAGAACAGTTACATTTTAGAAACATATTCTATTAAAGTAACGAGGAGACTCAAACTCAATTCCCATTGGTTCTAAAATGATGCCAAAATACTTGGAGTCATTTTTGTTGATAAAAGCGTAGACATATATATATATATATATATATATCATACTACTATTAAAAAGTGCTTACATCTGTCTTTGGTATACTTTTTTAAAAAGACAAAAAAACCATTGACATCTACTAAAAAAAAAAAATTCAAATGACCAAAAAACCCCTCAAAATGGAAGATGAAAATAATAATAAGGAAAATTATCATGTACCACCCCTATTTTTAAAATTTATCTGAGATACCACCCTAAAAAGTCAAATGTAGCATGTACACGCCCTTTTTTATAAAAATAATTTCTGTTAAATCCAATCCGTTAGGTCCCAAATGTCAAGTGATGATGTGTCACGTTTGTAATTTTTTAAATGACAAGTTTACCCTTGAAGGGTAAACTTGTTAATTTACGCTCGTGATTAATAACCCATCTCATTTCCTATTCTCGTGTGCTGGTCTCGGTTTGGGGGAAGAGAAAACGCGGGTATATTCTGACTCTCGGCTGCCTTTCTTCTTCTCCATATCTGGCTGGTAGACGAAAACACAGGCTTTGTCTCACCATTCTACTCGGTTGGTCTCGCCATTCTACTAGAAGCAATTCTCGATTAGGTGGTGAGATCATTCTACTCGGTTGGTCTCGACCAGAAGCAATTACCGTCTCTTCGTTCTTCTTCTTCGTCTCTGGCTGCTGGTCTCGGTGGAACAGAACAGGGAATGCAGTCTTTAGTGCCCCATTCTACTAATCGGTTGGTCTCTCTCTCTCTCAATTGAAGAAGGAATTCTCGATTAGGGCTTCAGCTCCCCAATGTTCCAAATTAGGGCTTCATCTTGATGATTGATCTATTACAATCAATTTAGGGATTCTACACTCGATTTAGGGATTCAACTCCCACATTCGAATTAGGGCTTCATATCGATAAGTTCCTTCAAAATCCTTGGAGTTCCATTTTATTGAGAATAAATGAGTGTAGTCATAAACTATATATGATACTCCTCAGTGCATTCCCTGCAATGAAATTCTTGAGGCATAAATCTTAGGATTGAAATTTCAATCTTTCCCTGCATTCCCTGGATTAAACTATATGTTATTAGTACATAAATTTCAGTCTTTCCCTGCATATCAAACTTCCTTCCTCTGTCATGATTGTCTTCATCATTCTACAAATTCCTCTATGTGTGTGGCTATGTGTTTGGTGGTACATATAGTGGAGTTTGTAAGATTTTGTTAAAATTGCATATCATATCCAATGTCCAAATGCTACCAAATGCTGTTGTGACCAAATGTTGCATATCATATCCAATGCAGTTGGTGAGATTTTGTAAAATAAATCATACTCATGTGTTATGTATCCATGCCTAGCCTATGTTTGGATTTTGTCATATGTTGTTTGTCCACTTTATTGAACAGGGTGTTGTTGATTAACCAATGGACAATCTGTTTCGAATACACTACATATACAATGGAAGACATGAAGAGGTTGTAGTGGATCCAGACTTGTATTCAATGGTTGAGATGGTGTCAGATATATATAACACTGTGGTAAGAGATGATACTCCTGTAGGTCATACAGTGATCTTTAGGCTGAAGTGTATTACCCAATCTTGATGAAGTGGAATTGATTAATGATCAATCTGTCATGAAATTGTTCACTCTGCATGAAAATGGGTCCACTATCACTCTATGTGTCTATGGCCTGACTATAAGTAAGACCACAATGGATAATTACACCATCAATGGCTATGTTGGTAAAGTGATCCCTAGATTGGACCTCAGAAGCAGGGGCTATCTCAATGACACTACAACGGTGACTGACTGGAGTTCCAGGCCGAGTAAGTGTACTGTAAGAAGAGGTGGTGGTACAGGTACATCTACAAGCAGTGCAACTGGATGTGGTCCTGGTGTTGCAAGGATAGAGAATTTGAGTGCTAGTAATGTAGGGGCAAGGTCAAAGTTTGGAGAAAATATATCAACTGTCAGTAGGAGTTTGTATCTGCTGGAGGAAGTGGTACTTCCTCAGATGTTGCAAAGGCTACAAGCAACACTTCTGCTACAGCTACGAGTAAGGGAACTAAAATTAATGATGAGATAGTAACTCCTCATGTCATTTATGAGTCATCTGAAAGTGATAGTGATGGTGAATGTGAAGATGATAGTGACAAAGATTATGTTGAATCAGAAGATAGTCAATCTGAATATGATGAGGGTGGTGATATGGATACTGATGAAGTGAATGTTGATGGTAATTCTCAACTTGAAGATAACAATTCTGATGATTCAGATGAGTCAAGATACAACTCTGATGACTATCATGGCACATATGACAAAGAACATAATATTGATTCAGATTCAGTAGTGAAGTTAGAAAAGGGAGATATTTTCTATGATGTTGACCACTTTAGGGCAGTTTTGTAGAATTATGTTATAAAAGAAGAGTTTAAGATCTCGAGGACAAAAATGAAAAACCAAGATTTACTGCTCTGTGTACAGGTGATGGTTGCAGTTGGAGAATCCATGCATCTCTTACAAGAGATAAAGCAAATTTCAAGATCAAGTCAGCAGGTCCATCACATACATGCTCCAATCCCCCCACAAAAAATGGGAGCATTACATACAAGTGGATAGCAAGGAAACTGGGACCTATGCTTAAGGCAGAGCCAAACATGAGTGTTAAGACCATGAGAGCAATATTGCACCAAAAGTATGGTTTTGAAGCACACAGGTTGCAGTGCTACAAAGCTCGTAGTCTGGCAAGAGGGAAGACTGCTGAATGCTATGACATGTCTTATGCAAAATTGCCCAAGTATGGTCAGTTGTTAAGAAGGCATAACCCTGGTACTGTGTACAAGCTGGTACCCTATGAGAGACATGACTTCACTAAAAACCCACAATTCAAGAGATTATTTGTGTGCCTTCAAGCTTGTAAGAATGGGTTTTTGGATGGATGTATACCCTTTATAGGTCTACATGGATGTCAGCTAAAGGGTAGATATGGTGGTGTACTATTGTCTGCAATTGCAGTTGATGGGAACAATGGCATATGTCCAATTGCATTTAGTATTGTTGAAGTGGAGAACAAGGATAGTTGGACTTTTTTTTCTTACATTGTTTGGATGCTGCCTTGAGGCTGGATGACTGTGACAGAGGCCTTACCTTCATGTCTGATAAAAAAAAAGGTAAGATTCTTCAATTTATTGACTATTACTATAGTATTAACTAGATTTCAATTATAATGATGGACATTTGTATGTTTTTTGTAGGGTCTTGCAGATGCTATATCCGGAATATTTCTAGGTGCACATCACAGAAACTATTGCAGACATTTGTACAGTAATTTTAAGCATCCTTCCTCGGCTTGTTATTAGAGATCCAATTCTAGGTTGCATGTAAAGCATCCAATGAGTTTATCTTCAACAAGGCAATGGATAGAATTAAGGGGTTGAACAAGGCAACTTATGATTGGTTGGTGAATAACAATCATCCCTCAATGTGGTCTAGGCATGCATTTGACAAAAGAGCAAAAAGTGATCATGTCACAAACAATATGACAGAGTCTTTCAACAACTGGATCGGAGAGCTGAGAAGTAAGCCTATCTTGACATTAGTTGACGTACTTAGATGTAAGTTGATGAGAAGGCTAGATAAAAGATACAAGAAAGCATCAACTATGGAGGGCAGGGTAACTCCAAATATAAGGAAGAAATTGGACATGATCATAGATGAATCAAGATTTTGTAATGCAATTCCATCAGAAATAGAAGAGTTTGAGGTCATAGATGGGAGGTCCAGAATGGTTGTGCATCTGATGAACAAGACATGCTGTTGCAAGGAATGGGATGGAACAGGAATCCCTTGCAGGCATGCTGCATCAGCCATCAGGTTCATAAGAGGTGATGTTGAATCCTATTGTGACCCATTTTACACTGTAGAAAAATACCGATTGTCACATAGAGAGATGATTCATCCTATTCCAGATCTGGAAAATGTGGACTACTTGAGTGATGCCAATGAAGTATGGCAGCATCCACCATTGAAGAGATTACCAGGTAGACCTAAAAAAAATAGGAAAAAGAGAACCTGGTGAGGATGCACCTGGAGATCTTAGAAAGAAAAGTTATGTGGTTCAATGTGAGATATGCAAAAGAAAAGGGCATAATAAGAGGACTTGCCAGAGAGATGTAGATCAACAGGAGACACAACAATCTAGACCAAGTGGTGGTTTGAAGGTAAGGAATTTAAATACTTATTAAGGCCCAATTTAGTGTTTTGATTTTGTTCACTTTAATTATTGTCTTATGGTTTGGATGGAAACTAATTTATGTGGATGTTTATGTATATGATTTCTTCATATGTAGAAGAAGAATTCTGATGTTGACCTAGGTGGAGATTCCAGTTCACAGATGGTAACCAGATCACAAGCTACAACAACAGGAAGTCAACCTAGTGTCAAAGAAAGACAAAGGGAGAGAATGGCTAAGAAAGCAGCATTGATGGCAGCAAAGAGAGCTAGTAAGTAAGGAAATAGTGGAAGAAAAAAATTAAGTGTTGATGTAATTTGTCATTTTTGGTGGTGGTGATACTTTGGACTGTAATATCATCCTTCTATGGATGTGAAAGAATTTATAGTTTTTAAGTCTTGGTGGGTCTTATTGGGAACCTATTTAATACTTTGTGTGGATGTGTAAGAAAGTACTTGTCTTTTTAAGTCTTTGCGGAACAATGAGTTACCATAATTTTGTTTGAAGTTGGAATTGTTGGCATATTCATGTGAATGAGTTTTTTAAGTCTTGATGTGTGAAGAAGTTTGAGTGTGTTTTTAGGTTCTTATGTATGAAGGTGGACCTATTGTTATGAGTTTGAATAGAAGTTGATAGGTTGTAATGTTATTTAGCACCCCCCCCCCCTCCCTCTTTTTTTCCTGAGATTTTATTGCCATTTGATAGGTAAGCTTTGAGTGGATTTGAAAGCATACACTTGAAAAATCATTAGATCCAAATAACCTCATTTCATTAAAAAAGGATTTTATACAATTTTGTCATATTAGCTTATCCATATAAATACACTACAATCACCGTTGATAAAGCTATTACAACATGACTCATAAAATTCAGGGTATTCTTCACAATGTGGATTTCTTCAATAAGTTTTTCGAACTCTTCCATCATCTGCTCCATTTGAACATTACCAACATCTACAGTTGTTAGAGCAGTTTCTCTAATCACATTACATCCAGTTAGTGCATCCACAGGTTCACACCAACAGAAAAATCCACAACCTCCTTCTGGGAACTCTGGGCAACAGTAATATAGTTTGTTCGTGTTCCGAATGGATTCAGAAATTCTCACTGATGCTCATTTCTGACATCCACACCTTAAGTCCTGATATTTTAGAGGACTTGGGGAGTTGTTGGTGTCATTAACACTCCTTGATGATGACATATTTCACCTGCAAAAACTATTCCATTACAGTAACAAAATTAATGGTGGTATCTTAAATTGGGGAAAAACAAGAAAAGAACCTAATAATGGTATCTCAGATAATGAAATCCTAATTACATGGTAAGGGGTTAGTATTGAGGATGTGAGAAAATGTGAAGGGCAGTGGACTTCCTTCCAAGGCCCTAAAACATCTCAATTACAAGAGGAAGGTGAACCTGGCACCCTCATGGTATCTAAGATAATAAACATGGTAATGGTGTGCAGTAGAGAAGGAAAAATCTGCTACCCATATTTTCTTAGTTTCTTCAATTTAAAATAAAAATCCATTCGGCCACTGCTACTTCAACGTTGATGGTGGTGGTTGCTCTTCCCTAAACCCCTTTGGTTAATGCTTGCTCCTCCTTCGATGATCACACAATGATCCTCAAACTATTGGCCGTCAATGGCTGTCGCCTGCAATCGCTGGCCGTTGCCTACAATCGTTGGTTGTCGCTTGCAATCGTTAGCCGTTGCCTACAATAGTTGGCCGTCGCCTGCAATCGTTGGCCATCAATGGCTGGTTTCCTACAATCACTGGCCGTCAGGTGTCGGACTCCTGGCCGTCGCCTCTTTGAGAAGAAGCGAAACAGAGGCTTCTTTCTTTCTAGGGTTCAATCGAAATCATCATACTCTATACTTTATTCGTATTTTGTTCAAGGTTCAAAAAGGTAAATTGCTTTTGTAAACTAACAGTGTTGGACTTTAGGGGTGCATTTGCTATATTTGACTTTTTAGGGTGGTATCTCAAATAAATTAAAAAAATAGGGGTGGTACAAGATAATTTTCCAAATAATAATTATATTTCTCTCTCTCTCCATATTTAAATCTCTATAATTAAAAATATTCCTAAGGACCAAAAAAACCCCCTCAAAATGGAAGATGAAAAAAAAAATAATAATCTCTCTCTCTCTCTCTCTCTCTCTCTCTCTCTATATATATATATATATTTAAATCTCTATAATTATAAAAAAAAAAAAAAAAATCTCATTGATCCTCTCACCCCTCAAAATGGAAGATGAAAAAAATAATAATAATAAACTCTCAATAATTCTCTCTTTCTCTTTAAACGTGGAGGAGAAAGGGGAAGTAAATCTTTCTATTACTCCTCCTTAAATCTCTCTCTCTCTCTCTCTCTCTCTCTCTCTCTCTATATATATATATATATAAATCTCTATAATTATTTAGAAAAAAAAAATCACTCATCCTCTATAGGAAGAAAAAAATGTGGAGCACAGAGGGGGGAGAGAGGGAGAGAATTATGGAGAGTGAGGAGGGAGTGAAAAAAAAAAAAAAAAACAGCTCCTAAAATCTCTCTTTCCATCCCTGAAAAAATTTATCCTCCCATGGTAGTAACGTTTCTCTCAATCATCTTTCATTGCTTTTAAGGAGGGAAGTAATTATTAATTATTAATTTTGTCTTTCTCTCTCCTTCATAAATTTATGAAAGCCATGGTGTTTCGGTATGATCGAGGCTCGGTTGTTTGATTGAGGAGAAAGATTATAGGTCAGGGGCTTGCATCTATTTTTCTCAGCTCACAATGATACCCATTTGATGAGGTATTGTATATGTTATTTATTTATTTTTTTTATGGTTCTATTATTTGTGTTTCTATTTTTTTTTTTTTTAATTTCCTCTTCTGATTTTGTCCAATTTGTTTTACTGGATATGTAGTTTGAAGGGGTTTTTCTAGATTAATTGTTATGTGTTATGAGGTGCCACTGATTTGGATTCATGAGGAATTTCTTGTTTTTGGAGTCTAATCTACAATGAAGTCACTCTTAGAAAATATGTGATTTCAAATTAGGTTTCAAAGCAGTGAGAGTTCAAATCTAAATTCCCCGATTGAGAGAGAAAGATATTTCTCTTCTAAATTTCCTTACTTTGTTGAAACTATCTTTTTTATCGATGCTTTCCACAGTTTTTCTCATTGGCAAGAGAGGACTATTGGTTTATCAGATTAATAGATGAAGATGGGTTTTGAACCTTGCAATGATTCAACATTCAAAGAGTTGACCAGGAAATGAGAAATTTTTTATTTACTCTGTTTCATATGTATTGAGATTCAAAGATATAAGATGGCATTGATTTGAATTTATATTTGCTTTTTTTTTTTTTTTTAACGGTTCTAATCCTCTATAAAACCTTTGCATAGATTAGAAGGATTCACTCTATTTTTTTTTCTTCTAATAATTAGGGATTGGTGGAAAGAAGAAATTGGAGGAACAATTGTGAATCTTAACTTGAAGAATGATTTAAGAGAGAACAACATGACATGGGTAACTCGAATGCGTGGGAGAAGGAATGAATCATCAGCCAACTTATAGTTAATTATTTTGATGTATGCATACATTTCACTTTCACTTGTGTGATCGAGATCTTTACCCAATATACACCTATATTAAATCAAAGTTGGCGTTTTTTTCATTCTTGCCTTATAAATTACATATACATGAACCTTTTTTTTTTTTTTTTTTAAAGGTTAAATGAACTCAGACTGAGACGTCTTTATTAGAACAAGTTCTGCTAAATGTCTAAGCTGTTGTTTTTTCGTTCTGAAACTGTTTATGAAACGGAATTACCAAACACCATTTATTAGGCAAAAACAACTTCTTAACACACAAACGGAAAATTCTGATTTTTATACGAAATGTCATTCCTAGAACATAAACATTACCAAACACAACCTCAACATAATCAACTAATCAAGTAGAAGAGAACTGGAGGAATAAAGTAGATTGGGCAATGTGTGGTATTCAGTTGTGCCATTTGTTCTCCTTATATCTTCTGACATTGCTTCAAAATTTTTATCTCATATTTTTTTAACATCACCTGGCTCACAATGAACAATTATCGATATCACTGCAAAAGGTTAACGAACAATCTTTCAAACATTCTTGCCTTTAGAAATCAAATAAAAATGGTAAAATATGGATTCACAAGAAGAAAAACTACTGAGGTTCGATTATCTACAATTTTTTTTTTTTTGTAGAAAATTATCTAGAATAATGACATGATATTATGGAAAAAAAATTAACTGGCCTAAATAAAAAAAAATGGTAAATATGGGATCACAAGAAGGAAAACTACAAAGGTGATATTACGAATAAAAAGCAAACAAAAAATCAAATTAATCAACACTTCGACACTCTAGGGTCAATAATATTTAAAAACAAGACTGCAATTTTACAAATTAAGAGACGCCGATGTGCAAAGCCATGGTGCTTTGCCTTTCTAGAAAACGCAATTTTTTTTTTTGGAATCAATACCAACATCAAAATGGATTGATTAACATGATAAAGAAAGTAGACATAGTATGGGCTGAAATTTTTCTCTAAGATACCAAAATTTGTAAGTGGATAGTAACAACGAAGAAAATTAATGCTCCCTCGCAATATATCATACTAATGGTTTCCAAGATGTTTTGTTCTTGAATGTCCTTGTATTGGTTATAATTCTGATGTGTAAGTATACACGAGCATTTGCACGTGCAAGTTTGCTAGTACATATATATATATATATATGATGTAATTCATAACCTTTCACATTTATATAAATATACATGTAAAATATCTCAATTTGGTAAAATATATATGTTATGTATACTTAATATAAAAAATCTTTAAATAAAAAATTTTCATTTATGAGAA
This sequence comes from Macadamia integrifolia, assembly GCF_013358625.1. Classification (NCBI taxonomy): domain Eukaryota; kingdom Viridiplantae; phylum Streptophyta; class Magnoliopsida; order Proteales; family Proteaceae; genus Macadamia; species Macadamia integrifolia. The sequence continues at coordinate 68,505 of NW_024868261.1, forward strand.
GAAATCTTAAAATTTCAAAACCATTTCAATCCTCTTATAGCTTAATCAAGAAAAAAATGGCAAGAAATAGTAATTTATGAATCAAGTGGCCAATCTATTTCATTTGAACATCGGGTGATGCCCTTCCTCGAAATCATAATCTAGTGAGAAAAAGAAAATAAAAACAATTATTAAGGATGACTAGTTTTACAACAACAACAACAACAAACATAACCTTATCCCAACTAAATGGAGTCAGCTACATGAATCCGATATGAAAGCGAGAATCAAGAAGCAATGAAATAAGGAAAAATAAGTGAAAAGGGACTAAGAGAAGCAAATAAGGTAGAAATCCAAGATGCATCACAAGAACATCCCTTACACAGGGTTTACTACCCGAATCCTTGTCCTCCACAAAACTCTATCGATGGTCATACTAGAATCAAGCCCCACCATATGCATGCCTTTTCTCACCACATCATTAATAGTCATTTTAGGCCTACCCCTCCCTCTTTTTGGCTCCCTCCAAATGAATCTGCTCAATCTTCCTTGGTGGAGCCTCTACAGGTCTCCCTTGCACATGGCCATACCACCTCAAACTGTTCTCGCAGAGCTTGTCCTGGATTGGTGCAACCCCCAACTCATTTCTTATATAATCATTCCTTACACTATCTCTCTTGTTCTTGCCGCACAGTCCTCTTAGCATTCTCATCTCTGCTACACTTAGTTTGGTCAAACCACTCTTCTTAACTGCCCAACACTCTGCGCCATATGTCATAACTGGTCGTACCACTGTCCTGTAGAACTTTCCCTTAAGTTTAATATGCATTCTTTTGTCACATAGTACTCCTGACGCACATCTCCATTTCATCCATCCCACTTTTATTCTGTGGGATGACTAGTTTTACTAAATTAAAATGTTTCTTCTGTATAACATCCCAATGTCACCTAAATCTTTGGGCCCGTTTGATAACGTTTCTTCCGTTTCTGTTTCAAGAAACGGTAGAAACATAAATTTCCGTTTCTAGAAACAGAAACGGAATTGAAGGTGTTTGATGAGTCATGTTTTTAGAAGTCGATAGTAACCAATGAAAGAATTGCCACAAGTCGTTTCTTGAAACATAAATTAGTAAAAATTTCTATTTCTATTTCTGAAAATAAGTGAAACGGAACAGTTTTATCAAACGCTTTTTACTCCGTTTCTGTTGTTTCTGGAAACAGAAACGGCAGAAATGCGTTTCTTGAAACGTTATCAAATGGGCCCTTTGTTTTAAAAATTGGAATTGGATTGGCCGAGATGGATCCCGATTCTTTCTGATCTGACTCGGTCAGTTCCTGAACAAAAGCTAAGGCTAGGATATTTTTCGGGTTGATTATTCACTGATCTTCATTCCATTCCTGATTACAATTTTTTATTCCCACCAATTTACGAAAACGCCAGAGCATACATTAGATATCCACCATGTTCAGGTCAATTGGGGAAAATGTAAAATAACAACTTCCACCAAAATTTTTTTTTTTTTTCACCAACCTAACCAAGAAAACAACCTAATTCATCTGTTATTTAAGGGGTCTCAATCTGTTGGATCATGTTAGTTTCAATCGGGCTTAATCGGTCTTTCTTACTTTAGAACCTCGTACCTTAACTAACTTGCTGAAATGATCGTGTCTTATAGGCTAGGCATGGTCGTCAATCGAGCACCGATTTTTTATTGGACTATCAATAATTGCACTAAATAGGCTAATAATACATTTATCCCTAGACATGCTTTAAATGTGTCAGACTTAGTCAACAGTCTCTAAACAAGCTCTAAGCGATTTTTGTTCATTTATATGTTTTTTCATTATATAAAATGCTCTTTGTGCGTTCGGATTCATTTGATTGCTAATATAATTAGAGTTTGGTGCTTTCTATTGTTAATTCGAAGGCTTTGGCTGGTTAACTCTATTACTGCTATTTGTTTACAACTAGTAATCAGACTGGCCCAATAGTTGCTTCAGCGGCTGCAATAGCTACACTGTGGATGGCAAGGCCGAAGTGAAATAGTGAATTTGACTATCCTTTGTTGTGGTCAATTGATAACCTGCTTTTTTACCAAAAGGAAAAAAAAAACAACTGACTTTGAATAGAATTATAAAATTCTGCAACTTGAAAAAAAAAAAAAAATAAATAAAAAATTACTGCTTTGGATAGAATTGTGAATGCTATTTAAAATTCTGCAACTTTTTGCTATTGATTTCTAGCTTTAAAGTTGAATAAGGCTACCTGTTTTCAGCTTACCAACCTTATTTCAAGTGTTCTGAGAACAGACATATAAACCCATCCAAAGCATAGGGAATGGATTTGAAAAATATTGACCTTTTCTAAGGAGTGATAGAAGAAAAGAAAACTCTTGAAGCATATGACTATAATTGCCACCTATTTCACTTTTAACTGTTCCAGTGGCTATAAAGCAAATGGGTTCTCAGATGGGCATTAGGGAGATTCATTTTCCATGGGGGGAATTTTATTCTAGGTGTTTCATGTTCATCCAAAAATTTCTGCAATCCTTCATATTATGAGCGTAACAAGTTTTTTCACCCCATGGGAGAGAGAGGTTTAAGGTCTCAATGATATAGAGTCATCACCTAGATTATGATATATATGAGACCTAGACATAAAATAGACTAGTGACTCACTACAAACTGATAAAATTGGACACCATCCAACCGTTGTATAGGAAAACCTTCAAAGAACCATAGGTCAAATATAATTAGACTAAAATTTTCAAACAAAATGACCAAACTATCTGAGAGCTAAATGTTAATCATAAGAAAATTTATAATTGATAGGGTATTGCGTTCCCTAAATTTTTTTGTATTTAGAATTCTTCTTCTTCTTCTTTCCCCTTTTTTTTTTTTTTCTGGTGGGGTTGGGTCCTATGGGGATTTTCTGTTAATTTAGGTCATCCAGGTTATGAAGTTCAGCCTATCACCCAAGCCCAAACTACATCTAGAACTAGAACATTTTAGAAACATATTCTATTAATGCTATGAGGAGACCCAAACTCAATTCCCAATGGTTCTAAAATGATTCTTCATACACACACTAGCAAGTTACCTAAGGATCTTAAATCCTAATGAGATTTTAGTGTAGGATTTGATCAACTTAAATACAACCATTGGATTGAGGAAAAACTGTCAATCCACTGCTGCTACACTATTTCTATTGCCTTTTTCAATCTCCCTGCTCTCCTCCCCACCCCCTTTCAACTGATTTGTAATGTTGTTCGACCTGAGTCTTGACTCCGGAGACATCTAGTTTTAATGGCCATCTCTCCCTCTCTCCCCTCCCCTGATCAGCCCTCCTGGATCCTGTTTGCCTCAATCCACATGAGCCAACGCATTCCACTTTTATTTGCAGTTTAATATTACTCGTCAACGAGAATAAGTTGAGAGCCCAGTTTGGTGATTATGTTCTTCTTCTTCTTTACCATCGAAACAGAGAAGAAAATATCTGGTTTTAATTACAATTTGATTGGGATGTGAATTAAGATGTCTAAAATAAACCCAATAATGGAGATATTAGGGATTTTAGGTGGATTAAAACGAACGTGGAATATCAACAGACTGGATTATTGATGATCGTCGGCTACATGATTCAAGATTTCTTCCATTGTCGAGGACTCAATTATCTCTCTGGTTAAGGTTTAGTTTTTTGAGAGATAAAAGCTTTGATTTCTTCTTGTTGGAGAGGTCTCTTGTGTGGAAGCAAACATAGAAAGGGAGGTGGAGCTGGAGACAGAGAGTAAGGGAAAGGTAGAAGAAGAAGGACCATAGAGCGATGGTGATGGGCAGGTTATGTAAGGTAATGGCGGACAAGATCCTTTATGTTTCATCTGGTGGTTAGATGTTGCTAGGATGCCTTATTTCTAGATAACCTGTTAACATGCCGAACCTTTTCCATATGTACATATATCAATATCGATTTTGGTCAAATATATATGTTATAGATACTTATATACATACACTAAAAAGTTAGACTAGAAAATCTAAATGAAATGACAAAAAATCCAAAAGCTTCATTTGTGTCCCTTGATCTAAATGGCCACTGAAATTAAATCATGAAAATTCCAAGCCATTTTGAGCCTCTGATAACCCTACTCAAAAGAAAAGAGTTTTCTAATGTCGAGCATCTTTTCGTGATGCTATTCTAGCTTCTTTGATTCAGAGCTAGTTTCAAACTATAGGGTAGGGGCTCTTCCCACACTATTACATACATACTTAGCTTAGCTAGTTTAGGGCTTCTAAAAGGAAACCCAACACGCCAGGGTAAGTGCTTACTTCGTTCGTCCCCATACTTTTTTTTATCAACTCAAGGGCACCCGTCTTACTTAAGCAATTACTTTTGCGTTTGTATTTTCATTTTCCATAAATGAAGGATCCGAGTAACGATCTGGTCAATCCGTTCCATTTGAACATTGCACATGAGATGGCCCTCCTCTGGAGCCATAATCTAAGGATAAGAAAGAAAATACAAAAAGATTCAAATAAAGAATTGAACAATTCCAGAAATGAAAGATGACTATCTAGTTCACATTCTTGTTACAGAAATAAAAATCTTCTTGCTTATAACATTCTTTATTATATAAAATAACCATTCCCATTGTCTTTACAACAAAAACCATCATATAATGAAGTGTCTTATTCTAAAGATCCCATGAAATATTTCAAATACATATAATATCTTTGGACTCCATCAAGACAAGCTGGTGCAGTACTTCAAACAATTGTTGATGAATTTAATGCTTCATTCTTAGTGTCCCTTTGGAGGTGGGTTAGTTCTGCATTCAGTAATCTTGCTGCAGCCTCTATTTGGAGGATTAACTTGCTGGGGTGGCCCCCTCCGAGCTCTATTCGGTCCCAGGGCAGGATACCCTATCACTGAATCAATTTTATATCCATGATAGTCAGTAGTGGCAAAGCCAATGCGTGCACCATGAGAGACTTGCAACATCATTGCAAACACCAACCCAAGTAAGAGCCCAACTGTTAGGATGGAAGGCTTGCAGGTTTTGGCCATTGTAATGACAGAGCAAACAAGGTTAAATGAGTAGTAAGTTTAAGTGTCCAATATATGGAACTATTTATATTGATATAAACTGTTCAATAACAAGGGTTTGCCTGAAATTTAGGATTTAGTTGGTTCAATGTGTTTCTTTTCTAGGCATATCAGCTATTAGTAGCTGGATGTGCCCTTATTTTTGACTATTTAAGTTGATTAGTATATGTTCTAGCTTTAAGGGGAAGTTTTAAAACCTTTGTCTAAAATAGAAGTGGAATTTTTTGTTTTTTTTAACCAAAAAAATTGATGAGACTAGTCGTATCGACCGATCTGGATTGATTATCAGTATCAATTTAGGATAAATCGTAATAAAAATCTTTATTTTTTTAATGAAAAATAAGGATAAAAGTGATCGATCCACACCAATTCGATCGGATCCAAATCAGTATCAAATTGGCCATCCGACACCGATAACTAAATCCTTGGATCAGTACTAAACTAACAAAAAAATAAACTAAAGAAAAAAAAAATCCCAATACAGATTCTTTTAATTCGAAATGGTATTCTAATTCCATTCCTTTATTATTTGAGGTTAAGCAATTCCAATGTGTACCGATCCTGATTCTAGCTGATTTGACTTGGCCGATCCTTGAAGAGAAGCTAAATGGGATATTTTTGGGTTCAATGATTATTCACTGATCTTGACCGAGTCTGATCTAGATCCAAGACCGATTCAGATTCCAATTTTTAGACCCTGACCACCAAAAGCTTGAGCAAATATTAGATATCACTCATGTTCAGGTCCATTTGGGGCAAAATAATTAACAATTTGTAATATTTTTTTCTTAACCAACTGAACCAAGCTGATGATCTTGTACGGATCAGTATCGTAGGAGAATGGTATTGTACAAGAACTTGATCCGCACTCGTTATAAACAGTTTTTCTATACTGAAAAGCAAAAAAAAAAAAAAAAAAAAAAGATTACATACTTTTTGATACCTTAATGATGTCAATAAGAAAATCATATTTTAATTCATAAAAAATCTAACTAATTAAATTTTAATGCAAAAAAATAATAATAATAGTAACAAAAAAAAAAAAAAAAAAAAAATAAAGATATCCATTCTGGTCTAAACCCATTAGCTTGACCACAGTGATTATGAATTAAATATTAGAGGGCGAAGTAACTCGGAAATTCAATTGGCAAGCTATTGGTTAAGTTAGATCTCCCTATGAGTTTGAGTCCAAAACCCTAGTTGAGGAAGCCACATAGAGAAACAAGAACACAAATCTAATAAAATTATGAATGATCAATTTGTACCTTTCACCTAGTATGTTGAAGACGATTGATATTGGTCATTCCCACTTTCGCTCTCTTAACTTGGCTATAGATCTTCTACAGCTCTTAGACCTCCTTTGGTCTTTCACTTTAGTGGTAAAGTGGGAAAGAGTGAACAATGATTATAGAGACCCAAAACCCAATATTTATAATACTGTCCAGCACACAAAACCCTTAACCACAATGGATTGAATTAGCATATCCCTAAACTTGAGAGTGTACCGAATAAATAATTTAGCTCATAAATCCAACATAGGTTTCCATAATCTAAAAGATTTCCATTAGATTTCATTGAAAGAATAGAACGAACTTCTCAATGTCCTTGTATCTGGAATTTAATTTTCATGGCTCATTGAAAGAATAGAACGAACTTCTCAATGCCCTTGTATCCAGAATTTAATTTTCATGGCAGTACATGATACAACTTCAATGGTTTCCTTTATAGAGCTCTAAAAAGAGAGAGAATCAATGTGTTAATGGGTAAAGAAAACTTGAAGGATGAATAAGAGATAGGACTGGTACTCCTCCAAGCAATCCAAGGATCCAAAATCTCGATTCATGTTTTCTTTAAAGGTTATGTGGATAGCAAATGATGCCTATTTGAATTGGTTGAGATAGTTCCATGCCAAAGATTCGAAGGTCAAATAATTTTTCCCATATTCTTCCATGTTGAGCCAACAGATGTTCGCAATCAAACTGAAAGTTTTGAAGGATCGTTTAAAAACCACAAGGAGAAATTTGATGCCCAGACCATAGCGAATTGGATGAAAGCGTTGACTTTGGTAGGAGGAATAACAGGATATAATCTAAGCAAGTAAATGGGTAATTCTAAATCCCACAAACCTTAACAAAAAAAAAAAAAAATCCCACAAACTTCTTTTGAATTGTCTCATATATATATATTTTTTCTCTTTTGTTAAACCCCTTTTTGAGAGATATTGGAGCTTACTTCTTCTTCTTCTTTTTATTTTCATTTTATTATTATTATTATTATTATTATTATTATTATTATTATTATTATTATTATTATTATTATTATTATTATTATTATTATTATTTGGTGTGTTATACCCTAAGGATGTTACCAAAAATAAATAAAAAATAAAACAAAAAAACTTAAAGATGTAAGGTTTTATACCCTATAGGGTTTAAGACCTTTACAAGAAAACCCTCATGATATCCCATATGTGCATTTAAAGCACTCATTAGGGGTGAAATAGGGCTAGGTTAGGCCAGGTTTCTTAAAACTCTAATCCAACCCTAGGTTCTCAAAAATTTAACTCGGGCCCAACCCAACCCAACCGGCCTTAATTGACCTTGTTAGGGCCAGGTTGGGTCAGGCTGGGCTCGGTTGGGTTGACCCTAGCTTCTGCAATGGTTGGATTAACCTTGATTGACTTGTTTTACCATTTATATCTTATACGTTAAAAAATTATAGAAAAATGAAATAACAATAGGAGCCCTAAATTGTAATATAAAAATTCAGGATGACATTTTGGGTCGGGTTTGGTCAGGTTGGGCTCGGGTTGAGGCCCTGACCCAGGGTTGGGGTTTTTCAACCCTAACTCACCTTCAAAGTCAGAAAACTTGGCCCAAGCCCTGTTTTGGTTCAGAGCAAGTTCCAACTATCATGGCCAAACTTTCACCCCTAGCACTCATGGTCACCATGGCCTCAAAAAAACTTGTTTCTTAAACAATCATCCAAAAATACAAGGATGCAAGAACATACATAGAAGTACTATATGATTAAATTCATGTGGCTAAGACGTACATGGGGAGTGGTATTTAATTGAATAAGCATGGCTAATCCACATGGATAAGTTGGCACACCCTCCATCCATGTGGCACAAAGAGAGTGGTTTATTTAGGAAACTGTTCTTAACCAAGAATGTGTTAAGTAGTTTTCCCTTTGTCATTTGATGAAAAACTATTTTTTTTTTTTTGCCTTAAAGATGATTTTATTAAAAAGAAGAAACAAAATTACATAAAAAATATAACTTGGACAAGGCAGAAACCACTAGAGCAATTTACTAACTCCACCTTCGGCATGGCCATCAGCAGAGAGAGTAAGCAGCACCCTAGCAGAATCGAAATCTATGCCTATCCATAGCATCATTCTCCAAGTCACTCTGAACATGTCTCGTAAAGACCACCGAGAAATCAGAGATCCCCAACTTAGAGGCCTTCTTTGCAAGATAGTCAGCTATGGGATGTAGAAGTAGTGAGAGATTTTCCAAGGAATAAATTCTAAGAAAGGGCGGGCGAAAACCCATTTTTGGAGAATAAACCAAGGAATTTGATTACTATGGATCACTGACACCATTGCAGCCGAATCCGATTCAATCCAAAGACCCCTAGCCTCCATGGATTTCGCCATTAGAATTCCTTCCATCACAGCCTCGAACTCAACCTTATAAATCTTCTTTATGCCCAAAAATATGCTGAAAGCATTATAGACTTTACCATCACTATCACGAATAACACCACCCGCCCCTGACCTGCTAGGATTTCCCATAGAACTCCCATCAACTTTGGCTTTCACCCAATTTAATGGAGGTTTATACCAATGAACTTCCAGAGGTGGAGAAACTCTGGAGTGCTCCATGGTCAGCCCCAAGTTTCTGCAACAAAAAATATGAGCAATAGATCTCACCTCGCCCCTGTAGCTACCTGCGTAGAGACTAATTGCCTTACGAATATATTCGACAGAATACTTCGTAGGTCTTGCTTTATCTTCATATCTTCTGCTATTTTTCTCCCACCAGATATGGCCTGCAGCAATAGAAAATCCCATCAGCCGTGGGATTTTTAAGATAGTGCACCTCGCCTTCCTTTTCCACCATTTAATTAAGTCTTCCACCGACTGCTGCACAGACCATCTGAACCCAAAACAGTGAGTCAAGCTTTCCCAAATCTCCACCGAGTAGGGGCAGTTAAGAAAAAATATGGTCCATGCTTTCCTCCACACAGTCACAAAGAGAGCATTTAGATGCCATCTAAACCTCCTTTTCCCTAACAACATTATCAGTAGGGAGCCACCCATGAGCTAGGCGCCATCCCAATGTGGAGTATCTAGGGGGAAGGCCTTTACACCAAATCACTAAACTCCAGTGCACCGATGGGGCTTTCCTTCTAAGGTCCTCCCAAGCAGAAGCAGTCTAGAATGAGCCTGACGGGGTCAGCTGCTAAGTGCAAACATCCTCAAGAGGCCCGATGGGGAGCTTGATCTCCTTGATCATATTAAAAGAATTACTAAGAAGATCAGATCTAACAACTAGGAGATTTCACTCACCGTTCCTAATAAAATCACTCACCTTAGCCGAGAGTGAGATCTCAGGAAGGTTGTGAGAGCTAAGTTCCTCAATCACTAATTTTGGACCCCACCACTTGTCATTCCAAAAGAAAGTGAGGCTACTAGTACCAATAATCCATCTCTCATTCTGTGCCACCCCAAAGCTTTCTCACACCCAAAGCAATAGATGAAGGCCGGCAACCCTTTTTGAAAGACCTATCCTTCTTAACAAAATGAGCTCTAAGAAAGGAGCTGGTCACAGACTTCTCATGCTTAATACGCCAAGCTAGCTTACTCAACATTGCCGTGTTTGAATCTCTGAGTCTTCTGATTCCTAAACCTCCTTCCTCCTTAGACTTACAAAGAAGGTCCCACTTCATCGTAATTGACTTCTAAGTGTCCACCTCCCCTAACCAAATAAAGTTCCTCATTCATCGCTCCATTGTCACAATGAGGGAAGAAGACCACCAATACATTGCAAAAGTATGATTAGGGATGCCCGATATGACAGACCTAACTAGCTCCATCCTACTCACCATCGATAAAAGTTTTCCTTTCCCTCCTGCTAATCGCCCCTTGACTCTATCCATCTTTGGCATCAGTGCTTCCTTCTTCACTCTTCCTTTTATGATCTCCACCCCAAGGTACCTCATGGGGAAGTCACAAATTGGAATACCCAAGGTCGCAGAGATATTCTGCATATGACTCGGAGCAATATTCCCAAGAAATAGCTTGCTTTTATCGAAATTGATACGTTGCCCAGAAAATTCTTGGTATTTCAACAGAAAATCCTTAAGATTTCGAACATACCTCGAGGACACATTTGAGAAGATAAAAATATCATCGGCAAAGAGAATATGAGCAAGGGATGGAATGCCTCTAGTCCCTTTGAGTGATTTAAGCATATTGGATTGAATCATTTTAGATAGTCCTCTAGATAGGACTTCTTCTGCAATTATAAATAGCATTGGGAAGATTGGGCCCCCTTGTCTCAACCCCCGCTCCATAGAAAAGAAACCTTGGGGGCCACCATTGAGAAGGATCGAAATCTTAGTGGATGTAAGCATTTGATCAAGCCGGTGAATCCACCTTACAGAAAGTCCAAAGCGACACATCACCTGGAAAAGAAAAAGGCCAAGAGATTGTATCGTAGGCTTTTCTAATATTAATTTTAAGACTAAGCCCTCCTCCTCCTGTGGCAGAGAACAACAAATTAGCCAACTCAAATGCTACACAAGGGTCTGAATTTATCCAATGTCTCAAAACCTTCAGCTTTCGGAATAAAAACGAGGAAGTTACTATTGACTCCACTTGGCATACAACTGGTACTAAAAAAATACCTCACACCATTAGACACCTCCCTTTCAATTATCAGCCAACATGGCCTGAAGAACGCACTAGAGAAGCCGTCCGGACCAAGGGAACTGTCAGGGTCTAATTCCCACACAACCTTTTTAATCTCGGCATCCCCAGGGAGAGAATCAAAACTATACACATCAGCTTGTTGCAAGATTGGCGGAATACTATCCAGCAAGTCCTCATGGGCTATAGTGGGCGCTGCCCTATGGAAGTCCTCATAGAAGTCTACAATGTATTCTCCCAATGCACTCTGACCTTCAACCGTCGACCCATCCTGTTTTTTGAGAACTCTAATAGAGTTTCTATTTCTTCGCAATTTAGCAGACAAATGGAAGAAACTTGAATTTTCTGTCACCCTGCTTCGTCCACCTTATCCTTGCCATTTCAGCCCATAGCTTTTCATTATTTTCTAGAGCCTTTACAAGGGCAGTCTTTGCATCGGCCTCCAGAGCAAAGAGCTGGTTGTCCATTCCATTGGTCTCAATTAAATCCTACACCATGAAAGGTCTCTTTTAGCTTCCTCCAATGCTCAGCCAAAATGGGGAAAAGAAACTCTTGCCCAGCTTTTTAGAGCTACTTTCAGACGCTTTAACTTGTTCATGAGGACAAAATTCGGAGACTCTGAGCACCATTCTACCCATGAAGAGGCTACCACATTCTCAAAATCCTCATGGTCCATCCAGAATTTATTAAATCGGAATGGGAAGTTATAGGGATGTTGATTGCCGTCTGACACCAACAACAAAAGGGCGTGGTCAGACGCTACCTTAGCCAAGACATGCTGTGAGCAATTATGAAAAAACGAAATCCACTCATCATTGCATAAGCTCCTATCCAACATCTCGCAGACATTCCCTTTGCGGCGATTGTTAGACCAAGTGAATTTAGAACCCAAAGACGGCACCTTAACCATAAAACAAGCATCGACCATGGCACCAAACTCCATTGCCGAACCAAAACTAAAATTTCCAGGGCTGCGTTTCTCATGGGATTGGAGGGTGGCATTAAAATCCCCCATAATTGCCTGTGGGGTAGGAGACTGGGGGGAATCCCCTACCAGACTCAGCCACAAAGATCTTCTGTCCACTCTAAAGCTGCTTGTATGCACCACAGACACTTGAACCCGGTGAAGGTCCCAAATAAAAGTAAAAGTGACATGTTGCTTAGAATCAGAGACAACAATAGGGCAGCTTAAATTTCTCTTCCACAAAATCCAAAAATTTGAAATTCTACCCGCACCAGTATTATGAATAAAATCAAAATAAAAGTCTAATTTATTGAAAAATAAATTAGGGAAAGAACTCACATCCACCATAGGTTTAGCAATGCAAAGAAGGTCAGGATCCTTCTTTGTGACTAAATCTCTCAAGGCACGCCTCCCTACTACCTTCTTCATCCCTCTGATGTTCCAGAAGATGATCTTCATAAAATCACTTTTTGTTGCCAGCCTGACGGTTAGGCTTTGAAGTCTGCCTCGTCGCTGTGAAAGCTTTTTCTTTTCTTCTAGCTTCACCCTCTACACAACAAATAGCATTGTCCAGAGCTTCAACTTCTTGGTGCTGAATAATCACTCTTCCATCCACAATCTACGAAGAGGATACAATAGAAATAATGTTCTCTGTGCCCTCCCATTCCTAGCCATGACCTCCTATACCACCAAAGGCCTACCCGCGACCACCGCGATCACCACCATAAACGACCTTAGTCTTCCGTGTTCGTAAGGTTTGATGCATCTGGAACCTCTGCTCACCACCCTGCATTCCCAGGTCATCACCCTCACCGCCAAGTTGAGGGTCCTCTTCTCTGGATCCCTGTGATCCATCTGACCCATAATCCAAGTTCACCGGGTCAGATCCATATCCACTCTCCCCAAGTGGGTTATCCACCATAATTGGATTCTGAGTAATCCTGTTCTGAACGTGACTAATTGGAAGCAAAACTTCCAAATTGACTTGGTCCACGTTGGAAGAGTCAACCGAATCTACCCTTCCATTCTGATTGGCTCTATTAAGAGAAGTTTCCACAAAAGAGGGAAGGACAGGACTCCCTTCCAAATGAGGACTCCCAGCGTTACTAGAGTTGTCAAAATTTTCAGGCTCCACCACCGTCTCCTCCAGCTTGCCACGATCATTGGCTAGCCGCACCTCTTCCCTCAAGGCTTCATCTCTTCTCACATTTACCTTCTTCACCCTGCAGTCAGTCTCTGAGTGACCCAGCTTTTTGCAAAAATTGCAACGTCCGATGTCGTCTTCATAAGTGATTCTCTGAGTGAACCAGAAAAGCATCTCCTTCCCTGGCTGTCTCCTTTCAACTTGTATCTCCTCCACCCTGCTGCCTCCCAACTCCACCTCCACCAGAATGAGAGCAAAATTCCCCAATGATCCAACTAACGTTTGTTTATCAATCACAACAGGTCTTCCTATGGCTTTTGCCATAGAAAGCAAAAAAATTTATGCCAATACTCCATTGGCGGTTCGAGGTAACGGGTCCAGACCAGTTTGGTCTGAATGTGATCTTCTTGTATGTTAAATTCCGGCCACCACCATTGAAAACGAATGACCTGCCCCTTCATCTTGACCTGCCCTCTTTCCCACATGGATGCCATATCCCCTTCCAGTTCAAATCTGAACAGAATGTAACCTTTACCCAGCGGAGCAAGGTTGACCTTTCCTCTTAAACTCCAGACTTTCTTTGATTCGCCTCTCACATCATCCATTGACAAAAATCGAAAATTCACCCTTCCGATCAAGGCATAGTATGATCACTTTTGTGTGGGATCCTGCATGAATCAGCTCAGACAAATCTTCGATATCTGGCAAGGTTCTACGTGCGACCGTAGCATAAGACTGCTTCTTACCTTCATTCTTATTCTTCTCATTCAGACCAGTGTTGTCTGCTGGAGCCGCCTCTTCCACAGGCAGAGCCGTGTCCCTCACCAACGAGTCAGCCACCGGAGTTTCCATCGGATCATTCCTAGACGCAGAGACAAGGGAAGGGGGTCTATGTGACCTAAGAGCAGGTTTCCAAAAATCAGTAATCCTTCGTTGTTTCCCCCGAAAAGGTGGACGGCCACCAAGAGGGATAGAACCACTGCCCACGGCCGCCTCAGAGCTTCTCTCTCCTAAATCGTCCATTTCAAAAATCCCAGCTAAAAAAAAAAAAAAAAAAACTAATATTCTTCATTTCTTTTGTTTCACTAAAGATTTTAACCTCGTCAGTTATTATTTTACTTCTTCTTGATATGAAACATTGCAGGAATCAATCAGAGCTAGTTGACTTAGTTGTTGATAGGGCTTTGAGAGAGTCAAGAAGCAATCACTTAGGTGATGTTGAAAAACCTATTGGATTAGATGAGCGTGTACAAGATCTAGTATTCCTATTAAATTCTGGCTTCAAAGGGGTTCCAATTGTGGGAATATGTGGTATTGGTGGTATTGGGAAGACAACCATAGCAATGACTCTCTACAATCACATTTGTAAAAGCTTTCATAGGAGTTATTTTCTTGCCAATATAAGAGAAAAAGCATCGGGACCAAATGGTCTCGTTCTTCTACAAGAACAACTTATTTATAATGTCTCAAAAAAGAAAGTTGATGAGAAAATATGGGATGTTTATAGAGGAAAAGAATTGATAAAAGAAAGACTGCAAGGTGAAAATCTTCTTCTTATTCTTGATGATGTTGATTCTCGCTCCCAGCTTGATGCTTTAGCTATTGAATTCAAATGGTTTGGTCCAGCAAGTAGGATTGTCATAACAAGTAGAGATGAATATATTCTAGAGCTGGCTAAAGTCGACGAAGACAAACGATATTGGCCTAAAGTATTGGATGGTGAGCAAACTCTTCAACTCTTCAGCTTGCATGCATTCTCAATGGACCAACCACATGAAGATTATATGCAGATTTCCCAAGATGTGCCACACTAGGCGGGAGGATTGCCATTAACTCTTGAAGTGTTAGGTTCTTATTTTTTAACATAAGAGGTAAAGAAGTATGGCAAAGTAGGTTACGAAAACTGGAAATAATTCCTGATAAGGAGGTCCTCAAAATATTAAAAATAAGTTATGATGATCTAGAAAATGAAGAGAAATCCATATTTCTTGATGCTGCATGTTTTTTTATTGGATGGCCAAAAGAAAAAATAATTTCTCTGTGGGAAGGTTGTGGCTTTGACCCAATATCAGCAATAAAAAGACTCACTCAAAGGTGCCTCCTAAAATTTATCAAAACATTATCTGATAAAAGCAACTTCCATGAAGAACTAAGGATGCATGATCAAATCTAAGCCATGGGAAGAGGTATTGTTTTGGAAGAAAGCCCTATGGAGCCTAGTGAGTGCAGTAGGTTATGTTATAATGAAGAAATCTTGGACATATTACAAGAACACAAGGTATGATTTTTTTTTTTGGTCCCTTCTTATTTCTATGTATACAACTTGTAATTCAAGATTATTGAGAAAAATTAGGAGGTACATGAGAACTAAGAAATGTGTGTGTGTATATATATATATATATATATATATATATATAAAGTGCATTCAAGGAGTTAGTTCCTACATTTATTTCTTTTATTCAATCAACTTCCATTTTTTACACTACAGGGAACTTCAAAGATAGAAGGTATCCTCTCACACTCTTAAACATTGTTTCCAAGTGTAAGCCTCCATAAGGAATGCTTTGCAAGGATGTCCAAACTAAGATTCCTCTTCATTGACAGAGCACACTTCGAAGGAGAACTTACGTGTCTTCCTTCTACTTTGACAATGGTCAATTGGAGTGAATACCCTCTAGAAATTCTACATGCAAATTTTTATCACAAGAAGCTAAATTATATGGACCTATCAAAGAGCCAGATTAAACAAGCTTGGACAAACAAGCCTCGGAATGAAAATCAAGTATAGTATTTATTCCTTTCTTTTGTATCATCTTTTTCCCACGTACTGTATATGCATAGTATCTTATGTTCATTACCTGGTTTGATAGTGGTACCAAAAGTTGAAAGTTCTCAGACTCTGTCAATGTGATCATCTATCTGAATCCCCTGACTTTTATGGTTTTCTAACTTGGAAAAATTGTATCTTGGATTTTGCGAAAGGATGGTTAATTTACACAAATCCATTGGTGATCTAAAATTTCTAGTTGAACTTGACTTGTTTGGTACAAAAATTGAAGAACTCCCAAATAGCATTTGCAGGCTGAGTTCTCTCAAAAGACTTATTCTCTTTTTTTTTTTTTTTTTTGCTAGAAGAAACTTTTATTAAGAGCAAAGAGAAAAAACAAGGACCGAACACAATCGCAAAATATTAAAAGGGGAGTCACAGGATCCCACCTTCGGTATTGCCATCAGCAGGATCTTGGACCAACCACTATTGAAATCTATAATAAGGCCTAGAGGCCTAGTCCTTTGCCAGCAATTCAGAAATATGGAATGGGAAGCCATCATTGAAAGAAGAAACTCTCGCTTTGGCAGCTTTCTTAGCCTAGAAGTCCGCCACCGAGTTCCCTTCTCTGAAATTGTAGGAAATTTTCCACGCTGTCCTCTCCAAGTGCTGTCTAATGTTGTTCCATCTCTGGATGTCTAACCAAGGGATTTTTTGTTGCTGCATCAACATAACCACTCAAAAAATTTTTCTTGATATGTGTGTGTTTCTAAGAAAGTTGCCTTAGTCCATTGGTAATCTAAAATCTCTGATTCAACTTTCCTTGATAGGAACAAAAATTGAAGAACTCCCAAACAGTACTTGCTAGCTGAGTTCCCTCAGAAAGCTAGATGTTAGTCTTTGTGAGTTTCTAAACAAGTTGCCTGAGTCCATTGGTAATTTAAAATCTTTGATTGAACTTTTTTTGGAAAATTCAGAAATTGAAGAACTACCTGATGGTGTTCAGTTGTTTGAGAAACTTGAGGCATTAAGGATTAAGAATTGCCATAACTTATTCGAGCAACCAATATCTTGGGGGAGAATGAGGTGTTTGCGTGTCATTAACCTGATTGGAACCAATATCTTACTTCCACTGGATGATTCTCTAATGCTCCCAAGTTTAGTGGTATTAAAAGTAGGCAACAAGATTGAATCTTCTCTCCCACCCTGGATTAGTAGTCTTCCTCAGCTTCAAAAGCTAATATTAGGACACAAGAGGCTTGAGTCACTCCTCGACTTTAACCCACTTGTTTATTAAGGAATGCATTTCATTGCAGAAACTTCCAGATTTGTCAAGTCTAAAAAAATTGAGGATATTAAAGAT
This sequence comes from Macadamia integrifolia, assembly GCF_013358625.1. NCBI lineage: Eukaryota > Viridiplantae > Streptophyta > Magnoliopsida > Proteales > Proteaceae > Macadamia > Macadamia integrifolia. Next base: position 85,760 of record NW_024868261.1, read on the forward strand.
TTGTAATTGCATCAAGTTGGAGGAGATTCGAGGACTTGAGGCAACAGAATCATTGGAAGAGTTTTGGTTGGGTGGCTGCGAACCCATAATGGATACTCCAAGGAAGATACTTGACCAGGTCGTTTCTCTTATCTTTTTGTACTCAACTCTAAATGGGACTTACATTGATGATTAACTGGTCTGTCCTTTCCTTTTCCTCTTATTTTTGCAGGGAACACTTTTAATGGATGTGTCACAGAGAATTGATTCCTTGAATGTTAATGATAGGATACATAAAGGGTTAATTCTGTGCCTTGTTTTTGCATTCCCCAACGAGGCACAAGAGGTACTAGGGAATGTGCAAGAGGATCAACTAGTAAGCATTCTTATATATCTCACAGCTTATATCCGTGGAACCAATAGAAGGATCAAGTGCTGTAATGCTTTCCCAATTGATGGAGTTGAATATACTACTGAGCGAGATATAATCTACATCCGTCACTTCAAACGTTTTGACTGGTTTGGGTTCCCGTTGGAAAGAAAAGATGCTATTGAGGAAATAAGTGTAACGGCAGAGGCAATGATCATAATTGAGCCCTACAAGGTTATCGACCATAAAGTGAAATCCGGGAAGCTCTTGTTGGAAAGCACAGAGTTTGAGCAGCAAATGCCTAACCAAGAATATAGTGCCAGGATGGTAGCATATTTCTTCAGTTAGTCATACGATGATAACAGAAGATCTCAATCTTATACTGTAGAAGAGGTGAGGATGGTTTCATCCCCCTCTTCAAATGGTGATGGTGAATCTTCATATGATGAGTGGGAAGGATCTGAGTTTGCCCCTAAAGTAGAGAGTAATGAAACAATAGATTACTGCAGCTCTTCACACTTGGGGATTGAAGGAATATCTGACAGTATCATTGAACAACCTGAGGAGAGCAATAATGAAATGAAAGATTTATTACTGCCCATGATGGGTTCCCACTATGATCTGGATTTGCACTTGGGCCTGCCTCAACAAGGTGAAGCAGGTTCCCAATCTGATATAGATTTGTGTTGTGACCTGCCTATGATAGATTCCCGCTATGATCTGGATTTGAGGTTGGCCCTGCCCTGTTGAGGTCAAGGTCAAGGTCAAGGTCAAGGCCAAGGTCAAGCAGCAGATGGGGTAGATGAAGATCCCAATTACCTTAGTCAAACAGTGGACTTGTCTAAGGGAATGTTAGAGAGGCAGTAAGACATTAATGAGGAGGCAGCTGCAAGTGGTCTATCTGGAGCTTAATTAGTCACTGTTTGAGTTGCCAAAACCAACAGGTTTGTAGACTCCACTTCCATTCTAAATTCTAATAACGAAATGTGGAATGATTTTGAGTCAATGACATAACCATGTGGGGTAATGATTAAGAAATTTTTTTTATTAAGTTGGAAATTTTTAATTCTCTTTCCTTCAATTTCGCTTGCAATCAAATTGAGCATTAGTTGAAATACATTCATTTCACAGCACCAATAGGCTTCATTTGGTTGCGAAAGGAATTAAAAGGAAGGGAAGTGAAATTTTCAAACTTAAAAAAGTAATAAACATATACATTGTGCGCATGTGGGCATGTGGGCAATGGACGTTGAATTTGACATGTGGCCAGTGCAAAGCATATTCGAACATGTCCAATGGTCAGAATGACCATATCATATTTCTGTATCATAGAATTAGCTGACTTTGATGGGAAATCATTCCATTACTGCATGTTCTGGTCAGTGATGAAAGACAATTACTACAGAAAATGCAAAGCAAAAATAGAAGCAGCATTGAGAGAATTCTTTCCTTTCTAATCCCAACCAGACAGCAAATGATATGTACTTACAGTGGACTAAGTTTCACCTCACTGCATCTCTTACAATTTGTACTATGCAATCGCTTATAGAAACAGAAGAAAAAAAAAACTATATGATGCAATCACTTGTTTTCTTTTCTTTTTTTTTCAAAGGATCTACCTGTCTGAGTCTCAGACAAATCTCATAGGCAGCAAGACAAGAAGATGGGGAGAAAGACTATTATACTTGCATAATACTTGAAGATAACTCTGTTTTGAGTTTTCAAAGGAATCCAGCAGCTCAATATTGAAAAACACATTGACCCTACCTAAATTTTTTTACACTGGGCTCCATTCTAGCTGGTTTTGCCATTAGAAAGTGCCAGGTAAAACATGATATCTAGATGAGCTACCCATGGTGTGGCTGGTTCACTGCTGTATAGTACAAATGGGAGGTTGAACTGAGCTAGGACTGTAACATTCAAAAAAACAAAAACAAAAAAAGCAACTTAAAAGGGTTTCAAGTCTGACCTTTTAAGTTGAAACCCTTACAAGGGCACCTACTCCTACACACACTAGCATATGCAACAGGGTTTGATCCCACAACCTCCTCCCTCTGGGCACCGGCTCTCAGCCACCACTAGGCTAGGCTAGTGTTCGTTAAGGTGTATATTGTTACGCAGAGGTTGTCCGATGTTCAACATGCCCTAAATTTCAACCTCACTGATTTCTAACCCCAATTACTAAACCTAAATAATATACAATTAGACTTTAAAAAGCAAAACCAAGTGATTAACTTACTCAACATATGATACCAACATCAACCAAAATCCACCTGAAGCAACGTACAGAAATTTTTTCCATTTAAAAAAGAAAAGTTAGAAATCCCTCACAAAGACACACATGACATTTAGTAGAGCTCCTCAAACAAAAGATGACACATCTTAGGTGGCTTGATCCAAACCGCCCTTGGAAAGTTTTGCCCTGGCCCTTCATGCCGCTGTATAGCAGGATGGTACTTGCAGTCATCAAGAGAATAGAAGTTGTTAGACTTTCCATAGCAGTGAGGCTTTGAAAAGTAGATACTGTTCCTTGATATTCTTGGGACATCAGTTACTGAAAGAGAAGAGTGAGAGCTGACAAACACTGTTACATCATTCAAGTTCCCCATTTCAACCCATTTCATCTTGGACAAGTCCAGTTTGAAAATAATAGGCTTATCAGGATAAGAAACACACACCAATAAAAGCTCCCCCTTGAATTCAACCATGTGTTTAGCTCTCCGTCGATCAATGCTCAGATGAGGAAGATTAGGTGGAGGCAAAGGAAGGACACTCCAAGCATGTTTCTTTGGATCAAATACCCCTATTGAATTATCAGAAGTTTCACTCAAACAATAGAATAACCCATTACAGAAAACTGGAGCATCCCCACAAAGAAAATAGTCGCCATCGATAATTTGGTACTCAAAAGTAGTCCACTGTGCATCCCCATGGATGACAAATTCCAATAGAAACACCTTGAGTGGAAAAGCCTTCATCAGGTAGGTGCATTACTCCTGTTTCAATTGCAAAAACTACGGAGTCAGGGGATGTGGGTGCACAAGACAAGGCAAGTTTCACCGAAGAACATTTAAAAAATCTGTAATCGGGAAGATTGATTTTTGAAATGGTGAAGGGATTGAATAAGAATATGTCATCACCAGAAAACAGCACCCATCCATCCTTGCTTCAGTGGATATCTGTGAGCCTTAATTCTGGGATCTCATCAAAATAGAACTTTCCCAGTGAAGGGTCAAAGAACTTAGTTAGGCCACCTGGAGCTGGGGAGAACAAAAGCCATGGAGATTGGTTTACCACACGGAGTGAACTGTAAGATTTCCTATTAGGTGGGCTAGCATAGTCAAAGATTTGTTTCTAAAACCGATTTGGTGGTGTTGACTAAAGATGGAGTAAGCAGAAAGAATCCAATATTATTGGTAAGTGATCTCTATGGAGATATTGGATTCTATTAGCACACCTTAATGGTATGAAATATTTATTACTATGTGTGGACCTAAGGTATTGTTTCCTTAATGGGGAGGAAACCCTAATTTTATTGCAGGGTTGGTCCCTACCCTCACCCCTATATATAGTTATCACTGACCCATTAAGTGAAGCTAACAACCAAAAGCAAAAGGGAAAGAGGGTAGACCAGACCAACATTGATCGTGTTGTACGAGGAGCATACAAGAAGACATTGAAGAGTTCTTATTCTTCAGCCATGGATTCAGGTATGCCTAAAACTTGTTTTTGTAGTGTTTGTCGTACATGCTTATCGATTTTCATGAATCGTTCCGCATTTATTTTCTTTCAATGGTATCAGAGCCTCGTTCATGAAAAATCGATCGGCTGTACCACTAGTAATAAAAATCAATTTCTTCTTCTCGAGTCGTTTTGTTTTGAAGAAACGAGAAAAGTAATATATTATATATTATTACTAAATGACATTTTAACTGGTAAAGTTAAAATAAAAAAAAACCCAGAGGTTTTTTTTTTATTTTCTTTTCTGGTTTTAGCACGAGTGGGAAAACTGTGGCAAGATGTAGTATTTTTGGTTGATTTGATCCGAGGTGAGTTTTATTAGCGATTTGCTAGTATTTGTTATGTTAATTTGTTAAATATCACCGGCGTCTCTTTCTTCCCTTCGGGAATCGTAGAGCAGAAGGCAGAGGGGGCAATAATTGCTTTGAACCACATCTGCTATTGAAAAATAGGTTTTTTTTGTTGATAACCCTTGGGCTTTTCGGCATCACCATCACCTCCGGCAGCGCGAGGAGCATATTTGCGTCAGTTAGGGCTCTTTACGGAGCCCACTATCTCCGCAAGTCAGAGGATTTGCTGGGGGTTTCTCTGGTGGTGTATGCCTAGTTGCCATTAAGTATTGTGAGATTTTGACCTTTCAATTTTGGTGAGTGGAAGAAGAACATGGCCACGATTCTGGAATAGACGGTTTATTTCAAAAAAAAAAAAAAAAAATAGTGAACTAGTAAAGCCCAACATTTACTAGTAAAGCCCAATAAGGACCACCAACAACTCCAACACTGATACAGATATTAATATAATAGTAAAGCCCAAACCTGTAACATACATCCAAATTAAAAGCCAATCAGCTAGGTCATAAAAGGTTTGTAAAAAAACCAGAAAATAAAATAATGAACACTCACTAAAGTTCAGATAATGCATTCTAAGATGAGATCTGAACAATCTTGAACTAGATCAAGAAAATAGGAGATATTCAAGAAATCGATAACCTGACCTGAAGAGGCTCTACAATGCTGATCGAATGACCCTCATAGGGTGTCCAATATTACTTTAAATTATGGACTCAAGTGGCTGCAGGATCTGGGAGATATGCTGGCCTGCCGCCAGGTTGTTATTGGGTCTGTGGATCTCCATTGTGGCAGAAACAGGTGATGAGGGCTTGTATTCAGCCAGCCTTCAAACATGTCTCGGACAGAGTAAATAATGCTCAGAAAATATAGAACAAAGAAAGGAAAGGAAAGAAAAGAATCGGTGGAAAGGGGAGATTGGGTTGAACTTCTCACTCTCTCATAGGTCTCTCACCTCAACTGCATCTCACAACATTGTTTGCAAAAAAAACTCTTTCCTTCTTTCTCAAATCGTGTGAGACTCTCTAGGAGTTGGTTGCAATATATAGGCAAGAATGCTTGCCATAAAAAAATGAAGCGAGGAAATAGGAAACAATGAAGTAAAGGAAACCAATTTGCTTGTAAAGACAAACAACTTATTACAAAAAAAAGAAATAACTAAGTCTTCTAGAACTTCTCAATCGAGCTCCTCTCGCTGTCTTTCTGGCCAAGGCTGAATTAATAGAAAGAAATCCTAATCGGTAGCCTTAAGAAAGGTTTGCTGCCCAAGGTAAGGAAGCCCAAGTGATCTTGCATATCTTGCTGTCTGTGAAGTGTGAACTACCTTTGAAGCCCCAAATTGAAGATTTGGTCTACATCAGATGGTCACCCAAAATAACAAAAGATGAAATCCCATTAAAGGCCTGAAATTGTGTCTGGCAGAAAGCTTCAGGTCAGACCTGATATTCACAGTAAGAGTCACAGCACACACAAGCTTAAGATTGCAGGCTTGGCAGCTTGAATTGCTTCTAAGGCTTGAACCATGGTGCAAAATCTCAGTAGAAGACTAGAGATCGATCCTAGTCTTGTGGAGCTATTAGCACACTGAAACAGGAGATGTGGACTGAGTTTAAGAAACTCAAGTAGAGAAGGAACAAGAAGAAAGAAGAAGGGAAGAGAAGAAAAGGGAGGAGGGGAGAGCTATATGACCATTTGTTCAATGCATTGAAATAGCTTTATGGGTCTTAAGGAAATCAATCTATACATTAAGTTTCGGTCTAATAAATTTGCATTGACCTATTGATTGACACTAGTTTGGTTTGAATTTTGTTGATCATTTAGGATCTGATTTAATTCTAGTTTGACTTGATTTGACTAGCCCTATTTGACTAGTCGAACTAGTGGGAGGATATAATTATGTACTCTAAAATGTTGTTTATGGTTCGACCAGTGGATGTATGTTCAATAAACTGGGTTGAATTTAAAACAAGAAAAGTGAGACCTATATTTTGTGTTCCATAACTATTTTGGAACAGCTATAGTGTTTTGTCTTTGTTCCAGAACGACTTCGAAATTGTATTTCTATTTATGAATGTTTCTACATTGGTTTATCATTACCATGTTATTGAAAAATTTATTTATGAATGATAAAGGTAGAAAATGAATGGCATTTTGTGCTTACATGTCATATTTGGAACACCTCTATGATGAATAAATATATTGGAGTTAAATTGGGTGTAAGCTTTCGCACATGTTTAGCTACAAAACGCATTTCTAGGGAACCATGGAATGGTGATGTGGATTCCACCAAAGTAACGTATCTTGTTCTTTCATGGTTTTCCCTAGGGTAGCATAGTATGTGACATTTGCCTAAAGATGATGTCACCAAAGTTAAAGAAAATGACAGTAACCTAAGGTTTTTGATCCCAAAGGTGACGGGATCTGAAAAGTTATTGTTTTTTTCACAGTTAATACAAGAAAATGAGAGGACCAGTGTATTCATGTCTTAAAGGACAATGATACAGTTTCAGCTATAACTCTTGAGTGATATAGTCATTACAGTGAATGCACATAAATCTCACAAAGTTAAACTTTGTTATTGGTGTGATCTATTTTAAATCGTTTTTTGTGAAGATTCTTTGTGGGTAGAGTTGGCATCTTAAAGATTAATATTAATGATGATACCTATATTCATATTTGAGATGTTATGACACAAGATCATCCTACGTTGCTTCTACATGTTGATAGTTTATTAACTATTTTCAGCATAATTTCAATGAAATCGAGTTTTTGAGTCTAATAATTGTATAGGCCATAAACAGTTTATGCAAATGGAATAAGAAATCATTTAATTTTGATTTATTGAAATGACTTCTGAAATCTGTTTATACTATTGACTATTTTAGCCCTGTTTATTCAAACCAACAGTTAGATCTAGTTCTAATATGAACTGATATTGACTCTTATAAATGGTACTTTTATTAGGTCATCTAGTCCTACTCTCTTATAGTAGTGGGAGAATAAATTATTATCTTATTGAGGGTAATAGATGTATCATACATGTTTTATTATGTATATTACACTTGTCGTTTCATAAATTTTAAGTCAATTTGGGGTATTTTGATATTTTTTCGATGTTATATTTATCATCCGTGACATCAGGTTTCGTCACGAGACACATAATTATGAGTTTTGACACCCATTTATGATTCAAAATATCACAAGTGCATTGTTTAAGTAATATTTCTTCAAATTTATATGTCATATTTGTACTTGTGATAAAGTTCAATTTTATTGAAAATTCATCGAGATAAAACATATATATTATATTTGAATGATTTAAATGAACTCATTGAAGTTTTAGTGACTTATTGGTATAAAGCCTATGAAGTTGTTTATACTTACTATAGATTTAAGCCAACATTACCTTTATTTATTAAAGGCTTATTGTTGTTTTTAACCTATAAGTTATTTGGTTCATGTGCCCTATTAGCTAATTTTCTTTTGACTTGAAGAAATTATAGGGTTTTATTATGATTGACTTTAAAGTTTATGGGCTAATACTTATGTTGAATATTTTATTAATTAAAAATTGAAATAGCTCATCTTGTTGTTTGCATCCAAAATCTAAACCCACGGGCATTTGGTAGCAATCCAAGTCTATAGGTTTTTATAATTTTAGTGATTACGCTTCCACTTAGTGGGCTAGTTACTGAGATTGTGAAATTACTATTGACTATTCAGGATGGATTGCAGTCAAGGAGACCATATGGCGAATGATGTGCTCTTGCCACCACAGGTGAGTCTTCATTTGGTCGGTTTTGCTTGATAGTGTGAGGGTGACATTTTGGGCTTCATAGATTTGGAGGTTCTTGTCTTGCCACCACAGGTGACGGAATCTTCAAAGTGGTGTTGTTTCGAATGTCTCGCCTTGCATGTGAAAGATTACACTACGTGTTGGGCGATCTTGCCACCACAGGTGTGACCCCGATGACGTTGGATCTTTCCCCAGTTTCTGTTTTCCTACAGTTATTGAAAACAATACTGGAATAATCTGATTAACAGCCCAATTAGTTAGATTTAATTATATTGTTGAGAAGTTTAATATGCCTTTTGTTCTTGCATATTGTATATTTTGGTAAATATGTATGATTATATTTGTTAGCTTTGACTTCTCAGCTATTTTCTGTTATAAAAAATTTGAATGGTTCCAATTTTAAGGAATGGAACTAATCCTTTAATATTTCTCTGGCCATTATGATAATAAATTTTAATCTTAATTGATGAGCCTCCTAAGCCAGTGGTTGTTAATTATGTTCAAGCTAAGGTTCTTTATGAAAATGGGAGGAATCGAATAGGTTTATCTAAAGATCAGTGGAAGTAAGCTCATGAATCATAAATTTCTGTAGAACTATATTATTACAAATTGTTGACTCTATATCTAAACCATTGAGGATGTTCTGTGACAACTCCGCTGCAGTTTGTTTCTTTCATAACCGTAAAAGTACTTCAGACTCTAAATACATTGACATTAAGTAATTTTTTGTCAAAGAGAAAGTTCAAGAGTCACAGATTACAATGGAATAGATTGCTACAGAAAACATGATTGCAGATCCTCTTACTAAGGGCTTGACTCCAAAAGTCTTTCAAGAGCATGTCACTAATATGGGACTTGTTAGTTCTTTTGATGCATTTTATTAGTGGGAGTTTTGCTCAATATGTTCGCATTTGACTTTCAGTTTTAGTTTATACATATGATGCATTATTATTCTTCTCAAGAATATACATGCATTTTTATTATGGCCATTTGTTTATATGTATACACTTATTTGTTTGCCTCCTATAGAAAATTGAGGTTATATATGGTGTATTTACCTCATTCGGTATCTGAGGTTCCAGTTAATACACACACATCCAGTCGCTAGCAAAGCCTCGTTTGATTGAGGTCTAGTGCTAGTGTTGTGGGACATCCGGACCCAGTCCCAATGAGATTCTTTGATTGAAGCTTGAGCGTTTGGGAGACGCTTGTAGTTAACGAGACCTTTGGTATTTGTCTCATAGGGCTCATTTGGTTTTCGAGCCAGGACCAATTTGGAAATAGGCATGATGATCACTATAGCATGTTATTTCTATACCACACTTTCATACTGCTCAGCCCAAGTCGGTGATGTTATGAGCACTTTAACGTGTGTGATCTCATATCGCTTTAGATGTGATGATCAATACGGTTGGGTGTTTGTAATTGTCATTCGGACCAAGGCATTTGGTTTAAGGTGTACTCCATTCGACACTGTTATTTTTGTGGCCACATTCAGTTTATCTAAATCGGAGAGTCGTTTTAAATAAATTTTTTAAAATCTAAAACTTGTGACATATGCTGTCCAAGTGGGAGATTGTAAGATTTCCTATTAGGTGGGCTAGCATAGTCAAAGATTTGTTTCTAAAACCTATTTGGTGGTGTTGACTAAAGATGGAGTAAGCAGAAAGAATCCAATATTATTGGTAAGTGATCTCTATGGAGATATTGGATTCTATTAGCACACCTTAATGGTATGAAATATTTATTACTATGTGTGGACCTAAGGTATTGTTTCCTTAATGGAGAGGAAACCCTAATTTTATTGCAGGGTTGGTCCCTACCCTCACCCCTATATATAGTTATCACTGACCCATAATTGAAACTAACGACCAAAAGCAAAAGGGAAAGAGGGTAGACCAAACCAACATTGATTGTATTGTACGTGGAGCATACAAGAAGACATTTAGGAGTTCTTATTCTTCAGTCATGGATTCAGGTATGCCTAAAACTTGTTTTTGTAGTGTTTGTCGTGCATGCTTATCGATCTTCATGAATCGTTCCGCATTTATTTTCTTTCATGAACAGCCAACATTTCGCCATTTCTTACAAACACAGGACAAGTTGACATTATCTTTGAGGCAGAGACGGGTAACAATGAGCTCCAGGAGTTCTATAGGAAGCTCAGACCAAGGCCGCAGCTCAATCACTCTAACCCTACACAGCATTCCATAAACAACAAACAATTGAACTTGGTTTACAAAAACAGATTCTTCAATCCTAATACAAGACCTTCAAACTCAAAAACAAGTTAAAACCTAAAATGTTGATATTCAAAATCAAATTCTTCTCAAAACCCTACAAATGCTTCACGAAATGAACCTAAACCCCAACATAGAAATTATGTGATTGCATTCCAAGCTCTAAAATGTTCTGAGATGAGACCTGACTACAGATACGAAGAAAACCCATTAATACATTAAACTGATCAATTTCTACTAGATACCCTAAAACGGATCGAGTTAAAAGTAGCAAAAGAGAGTACCCAGTAGAAGAACTTACGGCTTCTCTGTCTTTCTTCTCATTTTTCTTCCCGTCATGAAGGAAAATGAAGTTGTAGAAGAGTGTAATTGCTCTTTTGGAGAAGAAGTCTCCAGCTTTCTACGCAGAAGAAGTGGAGCCTTGCTCTTCAGATTCTCATGCTCAAACCCTAATCGCATTTTGGCTTCTCAGGTACCTAGTTGTAGGCAGCATCGTTTTGGCTGAAATTTTATGGCGGGAAAATATTTAGGGCCGTTCCTGTGTTTTTTCTTGGTGGGGGAATTTTATTTATTTTCTCAAAAGCACGGTAAAGTGGTGTGTTTGGCTACAATAGTGGGAGATGAACTTTCTTGAGAATGTGGCTTTCATTCCATCCTCTTCTTAAGTCCCATCAATTCCTTTTTTCTCTCTCTCCCACAGCTATGTGCTAACCAAACAAGGTTGGGTGGAAAAGTTTAACTTTACTTTTCCTACCTTTAACACCACCAACTAGGGGTGTCATTTCCAAACCCGCACCGATAGACCCGATCGAGCCCGATACATTTATGGCCCAACCTAGACCACCCGATTAATAAATGTGTCGGGCCTAAGCCCGACCCATTTATAAATAGGAAGTACACATTGCAAGAGATAAGCCCGATGTGCCTCCCGACCAGCCCGGCCCGTTTACAAGCCCGACTTGGACCGACACGTTTAGACCTTTTATATAGGTATTTTGATTTTTTTTTTGATAGAATAGGGTATATATTGATATTTTTATCAATTATTAATTATAATTAAGTGTAATATGTTTTTCAAAATTGTTAATGATTTAACAAAATAAATTAAAGTATCTTAAATCTAAGAAAAGTAAAGACGTTTAAGGCCAATTTTATAGCTTTATTGGTACATTACCCCATTTAAGGCCTGATTATAGCCTGATTAGCCCGATTAGGAGAAGTCCGATTAAAGTCCGGAACCTGATTGAGCCTGACAAGACACCGACCAAGACTGACTCATTTCTTAAATAGGTAGTTCATGGTCCGATGACACAGGCCCGCCAAGCCTGACTAGGTCTTACCGAGACCAAACCGACCCGGCCCGACCGATTGACACCCCTACCACCAACATATGAGACCCAATAGTCAGACATTCTCATTCCAAACTCCTCTCTAAACAAACGGGGCCTTAAAGATTTCAAAATTTCCCAAATTTAGACTATTCTTTTAAGTATATATCCATCCCTAAAAATTTGCCACATCTTTTTGCAGAATAACTAATTAATTTGCCACATCACTCTTTCATGTGGCAACAAATTTTTACTCTTTTATGATTCATCCACCAAACCCAATGGTTGGATTGGAGATGAGGGTCTATGGTGTGTATCCTTCTCCTTCTCTCTGATGGCATTCTGCCCCTATTTTATAATTAATTAATGTTTGGTATTTTGTCAAAATTTATAAAATTTCAAAATAAATGAAATTTGGATTAACTGAAAATTTCATACGACCTGTATATTCCCCTCCCCCATTCTTTTTGATGAAATTTCTTATTCATCTAAAACCGAAAGAAAATAAAAGTTTCAAACCTTTAGCATGAAAATGTTGTACAAAGGACAAATTTGAACCATCCGATAGATATATTCACCATGGACTGAGCCTACATAACATTGTTGGTTGATCTTTTATTGGACTGATTGATAGGGAGAATTCTTTAGGTAGGTCATATGTAAAGTTTAGTGAACCCTCTAAACCCAATTTTCCCTTCTCTATGAACATATATGATTTTTTTTTTTAAATAATCTTATAAGTATTTTGACACTTGGCAAAATCGGGTTGGATAGAAATTGTCTATTATTAGATGAAGGGGGGGGGGGGGGGGGAATAACATATTGGAGAACTTTAGACACTAACCAACAATGCCATGTATTAAAAATATTTTGATGCACCTATTATTAGGAACCAAGTTCTTACTCACCAACATTGAATTAATAGTTCTCAGGTAGAAGGTGAAGATGGGAGAATGTGGAATCTATTCTAGTGACCCTTCTTTTGTCATTTTCAAAGTGACAAAATCCTATATTGCAAGTTTTATCCCAATGAAATTAAAAAAGAAAGGACAAAGTTTTCCTTCACCGAGAGGATACTGATGTGCCCCCCTCTCTCCCCATATATTTCCCACTTATTATACGGTGTCGATGAGGCACAATGAACTGATGCCCGTTAACTGTGGCCTCAAAGAAACTTCCTCCAAGAACTTATAGAAGAGTTTGGCTTTCATCTCTCCGTACTTTAATGGCAATAGAGACGTGAGCTGACCAAAGACAAGAGTTGGCAGCTCTCAATTGTACTTTTCAAAAGGCCAGGACAGTCCGGTTACTGATATTGCTCAAGCACAAGGATCAACCAAAGGGTTACAAAATCAAGATGAATTGTTAGGGAAAAGGGTCAACCTGAGAGAGACCATAGACTTGAATAACTAAGTAGTCTTCTCCATCTTGTAATGTTCTTTATGTTTCTTGACCCAAAATTCATATTCATCTTTGGGGTGTTGGCTTTCAAAAATGATGAACTGCTGGTTATAACCTCCTTGTGGCAGTTTGGTTAGTATTCAAATCTTCATCGATGTTCCCTACTCAATGTTCATTTCTAATCCCTCTTCACCACATGTCAGAAAAAATGCTTTGAAAATTGTTTCCAAAGTCAATTCCTTTCAAGAGATTTGGATTAGTGAGTAACAAAAGGAAGACCATATGGTCAAGTCTTTGTTAATTCTGAGGCTAGTTCTGGAGCAGACAATTTACAGTCTCACCTCATTGCATCCCTTAGAAGATATAGCAAAATCACATAGGCAGCCAGACAAGAAGATAGGGAGAAAGAATATGACACTTGTGTAATGCTTAAATGTAACTATGCTTTGAGGTTTCCTTTAAGGATCCAGCAGCTAATTTTAGACAATGCATTGACCCAACCTGGCTCCATTTTCTAGCTTCTTTCAGCAAGACAAGACCTGCTGGTTGATGCATTGGTACTCGAATTTTCTTAAGAAGACAAAGATCCAAAACATAAAATGTATCCAAGAAACCATTTTATGGGTAAAAGTACATGGCTAAACACATGCCAATAAGTTGGGAAGAAGAAAAAGAAAAAACTTTACTGCTTAGAATGGATCTTGTTCTAGCTGTTATAATATAAATAGGCAAACCAGATCATACATAACTATTTTGAACACAACTAAATAGTGGGGTTTGTGTGTTAGTTAACCTTAACTGCTTACCATAGGGCCATTCTGCACATTGTCATTTCAATAAAACTCAAATGCTCTAGATTTGTACTTCAAACAAGTAAACAAAAAGGGTAGGTTATCAACCTGCCTAAATTTCAAACTGACTGATTTCTACCCCAAGTTACTAGACCTAAGGAATACACAACTAGACTTTGAAAAGCAAATTCAAGTGATTAACTCACTCGATGGATGATACAAGCATCAACCAAAATCCACTTGAAGCAACAGACAGAAAATTTTCCTTCTCAAGTAGAAAACTTAGAAATCGCTCACAAGGACATGCATGAAATTTAGTAGAGCTCATCAAACAAAAGATGACTCTTCTTAGGTCGCTGAATCCAAAAAGCCTTGTGAGAGAATGGCCCCTCGTGATGCTGCTTAGCAGGATGGTACTTACAGTCATTGAGAGAATATAAGTAGTTATTCTTTCCATAATTGCAACGCTTTGAAAAGTAAACACAGTAACTTGATATTCCTGGGACATCAGTCACTGCAAGGGAAGAGCGAGAGCTGACAAACAGTGTTACGCCATAGAAGCTCTTCATTTCAACCCATTTCATCTTGGACAAATCCAGTTTGAATATAATTGGCTTATCAGGATAAGATACGGACACCAATATAATCTCCCCCTTGAATTCGACCATATGTTGAGCTCTCTCTTCATCATAGCTCTCTTCGTCATAGAACTCTGTTGGCATAATAAGGTCTAGGAATAAATAAGAATTTCTTTTCCAATCATATTAGAAGACAGGATCAACCATTTTCTAGGATAGGGATTTGAATTAATTAAACTCCATCTCATGAGGTGGGAGAATCATTACATCAAGTGTCACAAGTGCAACACCTCCTTGGGATGGTAGCCCTTCTTTAGTACTGTAGCCAAGACACGTAATGATTTCCAGTAGGTTCAACCCCTTTTTGACCTCAAGCTGGTTTTATTGTTTTTAATAGAAAGAAAACAATAAAGAGAAGTCGATGCCGCAATACGTTGCCGTTCTTTTTAATCTCAGAATCCAGAGAAAACATATATAGAGCTAAAAGGTAAAGTGTTTTAATATCATGATTGCCACTTTTTTTTTTTTTCTAATTAACAAAAGATAATGATGACACCTCATGATTGAGGTGTCCATAATATGGGGTAACATGATATACTCGTTCTCTCTCACCGTCTTACGGTTTCGGCCACCGGATCAGTTCATATTTATCTGATATCAATATATATATATATATATATTTCAATAATTAATAAATATCTCTCTTATAATGACATTATTGTACGTACAATCTTCAGCCATAGTACTAAGAAGATGTATGATCCCAATGAAAAAATCCACTATAATTACCGATCAGATAATGTCAATAATTATCAGTCAAAGACATATACTAACAAGTACAATATCAGTAGATATAATTTTTATTCTTCCCAGAGTTGTGGTAGTCAAATATCGATCTAATCTCTCCACTCAACAATATCACATAACAAACCCCCAAGCATGGAAATAAAACTATCATGGCCCAGGTTTGTCGAAATGTCGCACAAAGAATCTGAACTTTCGATTGGGTATCTTATAATGTTTCAAAAACATTTTAAATTAAATATTAATATGTATTAATAATTTTAAGAAAATTTTGTAAACATTTTGAAAAATGTGAACCGGATCCGGAATTTCATCCAATCATGTCCAGATACTCTCTCTTGATATTCCTCAAATAAATGGGAGTAGATCCCGTGTTGAGCGTCTCTTTCGCCCACAACCAAAGCATTATGAATCTAGTATATCGATTTATATAGTCCGAAGGACATCAACCAGTGATACACCAAAACCCATAATACTTGGTATAGGGTGCTTAATAAGGTCAGGGACCACATATAATTCAGTTAAGAATTTTCTTAACCAAACTCCTTCTTTGGCCGCTTCACAAGCTACTAGGTACTCAGCTTCTGTTGTGGAATCAGCTGTCGACTACTATTTGGTACTCTTCCAAATAATTGCCCCACCACCCAAAACAAAAACCATCCCAAATGTGGATTTTCTGTCATCTTTATCAATTTGAAAATATGAGTCTGTGTAACCCAGAACTGATAACTGATCACAACCATAGACTAAGAAAAGATCATTGGTTCTTCTCAAATATTTGAGGATATTCTTAACAGCCATCCAATGTTCCTGTCTAGGGTTGGATTGATATCGGCTCACAATCCCTACAGCATAACATATATCTGGCCTGGTACATAACATTGCGTACATGAGACTCCCTATAGCTGATGCATAAGGAATTCTCCTCATAGCTCAATGTCCTCAGTAGTTTGAGGACACTGTGACTTAGAGAATGTAACTCCATGTCTGAAAGGAACATTTCCTTTCTTTGAATCTTGCATGTTGAACCTGGCCAGAATCTTATCAATGTAATTGGACTGTGATAGGCCTAACATCTTATTCTTGCGATCTCTCCCAAGTCTTATACCAAGGACATAACTAGCTTCCCCAAGGTCTTTCATTGAGAAATTAGTAGACAACCACACTTTTACAGATGTAAGCATGCCCACATCATTCCCAATGAGCAATATATCATCCACATATAGGACAAGAAAACAAATTGCACTCCCACTAATCTTTATGTAAACACATGGTTCATCTGAATTTTGTTCAAACCCAAACATTTTGATATTCTGATCAAAACGGATATTCCAACTCCTAGAGGCCTGTTTGAGACCATAAATAGATCTCATCAACTTGCATAATTTAGTTTCCTCCTTTTGAGATACAAACCCTTCTGGCTGCATCATATAGATATCTTCATCAAGATATCCATTTAGAAATGCTGTTTGTACATCCATTTGCCAGATATCATAATCATAGTATGCAGCTATTAACAATAAAATCCTAATGGATTTTATCATTGCCACTGGAGAAAAGGTTTCATCATAATCAATACCTTCTTCTTGGGTATAACTTTTTGCTACCAGTCTTGCTTTGAAACGTTCTACTTTTCCATCTATGCCTTTCTTTCTCTTAAAGATCCACTTACACCCAATTGGTTTTATACCTTGAGGTGGATCAACAAGAGTCCAGACATGGTTGGAATACATAGAGTCCATTTCTAAGTGCATAGCCTTTAGCCATTTAATGCATCCACATCCCTAAGAGCCTCAGGATATGTATTTGGATCCTATTCAAATGAATCAGACACCATGTAAAACTCTCCTACTCTGTCTTCTTCTTGTGTAAGAAGGGTATACCTAGTAGGAGGTCTAATAATCCTCCCACTACGTCTAGGCTCTTGGTGTTGTGGTGCAACATTGGGAGTTGCAGTAACAGGGTCTACTGGTACAATTGATGCAGATGGAACTTGGTCATTAGATAATTCTTCTATGACTACAGGATCAGTTTGTCTCACAATAAAATCGTCTTCAATAAAAGTGGCATGCTTACTTACAATAATCTTTTGTTCTACAGGGTTATAAAAATAATACCCTATAGTACCTTTGGGGTATCATAAGAAATAACACTTATCTGTACGAGATTCCTACTTATCAGTTTGCTGCTTTCGCACATGTGCAGTGTAGCCCCAAACCTTAAAATGTTGTAGACTAGGCTTTCGCCCAAGCCACAACTTAAAAGGTGTCTTTGCAATAAGTTTAGTTGGAACCCTATTTAGAATATATATAGCTGTCTCTAAGGTAAAACCCCAAAAACTCAAAGGTAATTCACAATAACTTAACATTGATCGAACCATATCTAAGAGGGTCCTATTTCGTCTCTTTGGGACACCATTTTGTTGTGGTGTCCCTGGGGTGGTCAATTGTGAAACAATCTCAGCAAGTTTGAGATAGTCCACAAACTCATTTGACAAATATTCTCCTCCTCGATCAGATATGAGGAATTTAATATGTTTACATAATTGGATCTCAACCTCGGCACAGTATTCCTTGAACTTTTCAAAAGTTTTCGATTTCTGATGCATTAGGTAAATATATCCATATCGAAAATAGTCGTCAGTAAAAGTCACAAAATATTCGTACTCATGACGAAGTTGAACATTTATAGGACTACAAACATCAGTATGGATTAATTCTAACAAACTTTTGGCCCTCATACCCTTATTGGAAAAGGATTTTCTGATCATTTTACCTTGTAAACATGATTCACAAGTTGGAAAATATTCCACCTTTAGACTATCTAAAGGTCCATCTTTTACTAATCTATTTTTCCTATCTACTCCAACATGACCCAATCTCAAGTGCCATAAGTAAGTAGAGTTAACTGGAGTAAATTTTCTTTTCAAATCAATGTTTGAAACCTCATTAGTTTTAATTTAGAAAATATAGTCCATTTTCCATAAAACCAAAAGCAATAAATTTTCCATTATTTCTAATAACTAGTTTTGAATTGAATTGTAAAAAAATAACCAGATGAAAATAACTTAGAAACAGATATTATATTTCTTATAAACTTTGGTACATAGTAACAGTCAGTCAAAACCAAAACAAACATTTCTAGATTCAAAACAAAAGTTCCAACAGCTACTGCAAAAACTTCAACTCCAGATCACATCCTGAGACGTACTTCATCTCTATGAAGTCTTCTTATCTTGTTGAACCCTTGCAACACATTGCACACGTGGATTGTGGACCTAGAGTCAACCAACCAGGTATTAGTTGGACATTCCAACAAATTGGGTTCATTCAAAATAAGGGATTCAATATTAGCTTCTTCTGATTTCTTCTTCAGAGTTGCAAGATATGCACGACAATTTCTTTTCCAGTGTCCATCTTTCTTGCAATAGAAGCACTTTCCTTTTCCATTATTTTTAGTATCTCCTTTTTTTTTTACTTTTACACACCTTTTCTTACCAGACTGCTTCTTCTTTTCCTTGTTCTTAGGCTTAGAAGCAGAAGTCCCAACCTCTGTTGCCATTACTATTGCCTTTTGCTTCTTAAGCATTGTCTTTACCTCTTGTAACATATTAGTGAGCTCAGAAATACTAACAACAACTTTGTTCATATTAAAATTCATAATAAAAGAGCTGTATGTAGGAGGTAGAGAAGCAAGGATGACGTCAATCTTATATTGAGCATCAAAAAACGTCCCAAGAGATTCCAGTTCTTGAAACAGATAATTCATCTTCATCAAATGATCAAGAAATGAAGTCCCTTCAGACATTTTTGTAGTGTGGATAGTTGCAGTGACAGCATGATGAGCATGACAGTTCTGTTTGCCAAATGTCTCATGTAATTCCCTCATCATGTCCCTTGCAGTTGGCAGCTCATCACATGACTTGATAATGGTCTTATTCAGAGAACCAAGGATATAAATTTTGGCCTGAGAATCCATTTTATTGAATTTTTTGTAGGCCTCCATTTCCTCAGGGTTGGTAAAGTTAGGGAGAGAAGGAGATTCTTGGTCCAGGACACTGGATAGTTCCTCAGCATTAAGTACTAGCATTAGGTTTCTTTTCCAATCCATATAGTTTGGACTTAACAGATGGATTTCATTTAATAGGGCAGTAATAGCCATAGGGTTTGACATAATTGACAATCTACAAATAAATAAATAAATGAGAATTAGAATGCATGACATAACCACTGAATACAAGTGGGCAATTCTAAATCAATGGTTTCTCACAATATATGCCACCTTCAAACATATTAATCTGAATTGGAATACCACAATCCTTACATTCTCAACTTACCCTATCGGGAGTCATTGGAATATGTTGATTGGGTGGTCTGATTCTGTCCATCATGTTTCATCACATAAAACGAGACTTCTAATATCTTCTTGGCCACCTGAGTGTCATATCCATTTCTATCGGCTGACATACACTCAAGTCAAGTGTATACATTGTCTCGGAGTGAATCACAGGTACTGTGGGATGATGCCTACTATAACAGTGCACTCCCACTAGTTGTGCCCACTACCTATCTTATAAGAAATGAACATAAACCACCTTATTGACTAATCCATGCATTATCCTATCGGCATCTACAAGAACCAGTCTATGAAATCTCTACGCTCACCAACAATAGGAGGCCATGGAAATTCTACTACTTAAGAATTACCATTTTACACTTACTTTTACAAATGAAGGGCCGAATATCACATATTCAATTAAATTTGTATCATATGTAAAATATATGCATCATCTTATGATAGCATTCATCTCATAAAAATTATAATATAATTTAAGTGACAGTGATTATGGGAAAGTGACAATATCAAAACATCACATCCAATGATAAAACATATCATCTTAAAGCGAAACTACTTCCATTGCCATATCTGATATGACATTAATCTCCATTTCATCAGCTATCTCCATTGCGTATATGCAACAAAATAAATAAAATCCTTAAATCTCAAATACATATAAAGTTAAAGCAACCTTGGAAAATATTAACTCATTATATAAGTTTTCTAAGGGGAGTACATAAATTTACATTGGGGGAGAGAGAGAGAGAGAGAGAGAGAGATTTAAAGAGAGGTAAAACATGCAATAATAAACAAATCACATATCAACCATGTCATTTTATCCTAACAAATCATTTATTGGATTAAATAATTTTCATAATCACTGACACAAATATGTATAAAATAATTAATTAATGTGCATTATCACATAAACAAAGTAATAAAGAGGGTATTAACTTTTAACCACCATTGACCATTACCAATTTTCTAACAATTAGAAAATAAATCAATTATCTGGATCAAATATTTTGACCCAATACATTGGTAGGAGAAGGCTATGATACTCATAAGATATTCTTAGAGGATAAAAAATTAGCATACACAAAAGTGCATTAAATTCAACCATCAAAATTTGGTCTATGGATAATACACATTAAATAATGATTTCAATTATGAAATCTTGATTCCTATGCAAACCTGATTCTGCAAATGGGATGGCTCTGATACCATTTTTGTTGGTATAATAGGGTCTAGGAATAAATAAGAATTTTTTTCCAATCATATTAGAAAACATGATCAACTATTTGTTAGGATAGGGATTTGAATTAATTAGATTCCATCTCATGGGGTGGGAGAATCATTACCTCACCTCCTTAGGATGGTAGCCCTTCTTCAGTACTATAGCCAAAACACGTAGTGATTTCCAATAGATTCAGACCATTTTTGACCTCAAGCTGGTTTTATTGTTTTCAATAGAAAGAAAACAATAAAGAGAAGCCGATGCCGTAATACGTTACCGTTCTCTTTAATCTCAGAATCCAAAGAAAACATATATAGAGCTAAAAGGTAAAGTGTTTTAATATCATGATTGCCACTTTTTTTTTTTCTAATTAACAAAAGATAATGATGACACCTCATGATTGAGGTGTCAATTACATAGGTAATTAAAATACATTTTACTTATAATAATGACACCTCATGATTGAGGTGTCCATAATATGAGGTAACATGATATACTCATTCTCTCTCACCGTCTTACGGTTTCGGCCACTTGATCGGCTCATATTTATCTGATATACATATATATATATATATATATATTTCAATAATTAATAAATATCTCTCTTATAATGAAATCATTGTCCATACAATCTTCGGCCACCAGTACTGAGAAGAGGTATGATCCCAATGGAAAAATCCACTATAATTACCAATCAGATAATGTCAATAATTATCAGTCAAAGTCATACCAACAAGTACATATATGAGTGGATATAATTTTTATTCTTCCCAGAGTTGTGGTAGTCAAATATCAATCTAATCTCTCCACTGAACAATATCACATAACAAACATCCAGGCATGGAAATACAACTATCATAGCCCAGGTTTGTCGAAATGTCGCACAAAGAATCTGAACTTCCAATTGGGTATCTTAAAATGTTTCAAAAATATTTTAAAATAAATATTAATATGTATTAATAATTTTGAGAAAATTTTGTAAACATTTTGAAAAATATGAACCGGATCCAGAATTTCATCCAATCATGCCCTGATACTCTCTCTTGATATTCCTCAAATAAATGGGAGTGGATCCCGTGTTGAACGACTCTTTCGCCCACAGCCAAAGCATTATGAATCCAGTGTATCGATATATATAGTCCGAAGGACATCAACCAGTGATACACCAAAACCCATAATATTGATTTACAATGATAAGGACCTCTTAGGTCTAGAGATCAATCAAAGATTACCAAAAGGAATTTTTTCCTTCAACAACTGACAGTATTCCATTCAAGATTCCTATTTGATTAAATTCAATGTACACACAGTATGTACACTCATATTTGTGTCTTTGAATCAACATTTATGAACACACACAATATAATGACCTTATGAACAGAATGCCCAGTTCTGCCCCTAGTCATGAAAAAATTTAAGGTGAAAACCTATGGACAACCATAGCCCGTCAATGTCATGCAATCATAATTGCAAATATACAATTTATTTATAAATTTGATTGACATATTTTCAACAAATCTTCATCATAACTCTCTTCATCATAGCACTCTTCATTATAGAACTCTTCATCATACGTCTCTTTAGCATAGTTGAGACGAGGAGGAATATTAGGTGGAGGGACATCAAGGATACTCCAAGTATGTTTCTGCGGCTCAACTACCCCTAGTAAATTATAAGAAGATTCACTCAAACAATAGAATAACCCATTATAGAAAACTGGACCATCCCCCCCAATTAAAATAGCCGACATCAGTAATTTGGAACCTAAAAGTAGTCCACTATGCATCCCCTGGACGACAAATGCCAATGGAAACCCCTATTGTCAAACCCTCCAGCAAACGATGTCTCAATTGCCAAAACTACACAGCCAGGGGATGTGGGCGCACAAGATAAAGCAAAGCTTGGGGAAAGCATATGGTATTCGAGAAGTTTGATTTTTGACTTGGTGAAGGGATTGTACAAGAAAATCTTCCAACCGAAAAACAACACCCATCCATCATTGCTGCACTGGATCTCTGTAGGCATTCTTGTATCTGGGAACTCATCAACATAGAACTTGCCCTGTGAAGGGTCAAAGAACTTTGTTAAGCCACCAGGAGATGGGGGAAACAAGAGCCATGGAGATTGGTTCACCACGCGGAGTGAACGGGCATCTTTTCCCAATTTCTTACGAACACAGGACAAACGGACATTATCTTTGAGGCAGAGACGTGATACAATGAGCCTCAGGAGATCCGTAGGAAGCTCAAACCAAGGCCGCAGCTCATCCACTCTGACCCTATACAGCATTGCATGAACAACAAACAATTAAACATTGTGGACAATATCCTCAACATAAACCCTTGAATACTTCAATCTATAACCAGACATTGATATATTGAATTATATTTTAGCACAGCCAAACAAACTATGGCAATCAAAATCAAATTCTTCTCCAAACCCTAAATGCTTTGCTTTTAAATCCCTTTACAAAACCAACAAATTCTACAGCACGAAGCTAATACAGGAACAACCTAAATTATGGCATACAAATATGAGATTGCACTTCAAACTCTAAATGTTCTAAGATGAGACCTGATTACTAATACCCATTTAAGACCTTAAACTGTTTGTTTCCTACCAGAAACCTTACCTTAAACTGCTTGTTTCCTACCAGAAACCCTAAAGCGCATTCGAGTTAAAAGTAGCAAAAGAGTAGCCCAGTAAGTAGAAGAACTTACGGTTTCTTTGCTTTTTTTGTCCTTTTTCTTCCTGTCATGAAGGAAAACTCTGATAGAGAATGTGAATTTGAGGATGGAGTTTGCTTTTCGGACTCTGATGCTAAATCCTTTAAACAAGTTAACGATTTTTGGCGCTAAATCCTTTAATTAACGCTTTTTGGCGCCTTTCAGGGAATCCTCCTCAAAGAGGGACGGACCAGTGGATTGAACCAATCAACCCCTCACCCCAACACAAATCAGACTAGTTCTGAGTCTTCTGACTTCCATTTGAACGATTTCTAGGACCGCAAACTAAATATTGGATCAATGGATGGGCCGAAATTTTAAGAGGAGGTAGACTCTATCAAAAGGATTTCAGCTCACATGTTAAGTTTCAACCCAATTGGTATTTCGATATTTCCATGTGGCAAAACAATGTATTGAAAACCTATGTCTATCAAAGGTGTGAAAGCGATTCTGGAGAGGGTGAATAGACTATATGTTTACATGGGAGGGTAATTGATCAAATTTTCCACTTCACTCTTTCATGTGGCAAAACAAGGTGCACCCTTCTCACCCATCGAATCTTTTGCGAATCTTTTGGCAATTATCATTCATTGATGATTTTAAATTTTATATGTTTTGCAAAACAAAATCTATGAAATTTGGAGTGATGACTAATCACTTTGATTGGGCCACTCCCTCTTACTTAGGCACCGTCATTTCATAGCTATTTGTTCTAGTAAGCTATCCAATTCATCTAGAACAAGCATTGCCGCTTGAAAGTCCTGTGCCTTAGGGTCTACTTGAAAATCCTGTGCCTTAGGATCATGGATGTGTGGTATCAACAGATCAGGGAATGCTTACCCTATCAGTTTCACTCTCTAATTTATGGTCCAAAAGTTGAAAGTGCTTGCTATACATTTAACAAGTATCCAAAGTTTCATACCTATTGAAGGAAGCGGAAGCTGACTTCCAAATTATTCATTACAAATACATTGAAAACTAACACATCCATGCAACCTTTTCTGATCCATGTTTATTGAGAAAGAAAAGAAACAAAAATAACAAATTTGTGTTAGCCAATGGTTATAACCATAAATAATTATTATTGTTATATTTGATAAATATAACCATAAATTATTGCATCACCTAAATATGGTTTATTATTATTTAACAAGAGGAGGGATTCGGCTCTTCTCTAGAGGAGCCCATTGCCTAAGCCTTGCCCATACCTAGGCGAGCACCATGTGGCGAGGCGATGATCTAATGTTTTGAGAAAGGGCATGGAAAATGAGGCACTGACAAAGGCATGGAGAATGTGGGTCCAAGAACCGTTGGATCATTGCTGGACAAGTGGCGAGCATATGTGTTCCCATTCAACTAGGTAGGTTCGAATCATAAAATAGGAAATTGTTGGTTTTCCGGGCAAAGAAAGAGAGAATCATTTACCTGACGTATCTGTCTTGTCTGCCCAAGAGAACGAGGCACTGACAAAGGCACGGAGAACGTGGTACCAAGAACCGTTGGATCATTGTTGGACATGTGGCGCTCGCCCAGGTAGCTATGGGCAAGACTTGGGCGATCCAGAGGAGCCAGATCCCAAGGGGGTGAGCTTTCACATGATTTTAGGAGGTCTCCCTCTCTTTGGCCTCTCTCTCTCTCTCTCTCTCTCTCCATTGTTAGTGTGTGTGAAAGAGAAAGTGAGTTTTGTGAAGCCCTAGCTTCTTGGTAAAGAACCACTTTTCTTTGTTGAACATAAATTGAAGTTTCAAAGCGTTGAAAGGATTCCATGTTGTTGCTCAAGCTAGGAAGAAATATTATCAGGAGAAGGAATTTTTATTGTAGTTCTACGGTAATCCTTCATTCACTCTCGAATTTATTTTTGTTCTCTTGGATCTAAATGGAAACACTCCACACCTAATCCTAATCTGTTGCGCCATCAAGGTTAAACCAATAGTAACAGAGTAGCTAGCCTCTTCCGCTTTAATCCTACCTCTATGGCATTCTCCGTATATCCATCCATGGAAATTTATGTTCCTAGTTTTGTTCAGGACAAAACAAC
The DNA here is from genome assembly GCF_013358625.1 of Macadamia integrifolia. Taxonomy (NCBI): domain Eukaryota; kingdom Viridiplantae; phylum Streptophyta; class Magnoliopsida; order Proteales; family Proteaceae; genus Macadamia; species Macadamia integrifolia. The sequence continues at coordinate 111,474 of NW_024868261.1, forward strand.
AAGAAAATCTTTAGAATCAACATTATTTTCCCATTGATGCTTAAGAATGTCTAGTAGAATGTTTGAAGTGGAATTTCGTTTACATGTTTCCACACTTTGAACCAATGCCTTTGCTTAGATCCTGCACTCACTAGTGATAGAAAACCGGTTGGAGGAATGGTCTTCAAGAAATAGAGAAGAAACCCTAGCTATTCATCTAAAGAAAAAGGAAAAGCCATTATGGCAGTTACATATATGGCTTGCATAGAGATTTCACTGTATTATTTCAATCTTCCTTGTGGACAAAACTTAAGTTACTAAGATCATGATAGTCTTGGGGGGGGGGGGGGGGACCAGATCAGGTTCACTTACGAGATTGTTCTCGTATGTCCCTAGTCCGAGCAATTGGAATCCATTAAATACAAAGAGAGAGTGAATTCCAATTGCCCGGACCTGGGGCATATGAGAATACTCCTACATGAACCTGATCCGGATTCTCTTGGAGGGAACCCTCCTTGTTGCATTGTAACCTTGAGCCCAATAACAATTTCATAAATGTTGGAGATTTTCATTATAAAAAAATAATAAAAAGAAAATAAAATAAAATGATGGAGACAAATGTTTTTGCCTTGAAACTTTAAGCAGTCAGAACCTGGTGCTATCACTATTTGAAAACATTTTTTCAGATTGAAATTTTCCTTCTCACATGATGCCCTTGTCTAAGCTTTCCAACTTGACAAGAATGCGGTTGATCATCTTTAAGGTCAGGATTGGATTAAAAAAAATCTAGAAAAATGCCGTTAACATGATGTTTACTGTGTAGAGTAGTTGTTGAAATAGTAGCATTTGATATCTTTGGGATATCCCAAAACTATAATTGGGTTTGGTATAAGCAATGCCAATGTCTTCTTCAATACAAATGTCCCTCCCATTGCAGTCCAAAAGAGAGAACCAGGGGGGGATTTTCTGGTCAGCAGAGTACCTATGGGAATCCATGACTGGCAATCAATAGATCACCTAATTGGATTAAATCCCAACTGGACCAACCACAAGAGTGTCACCTCTCAATTGTACATATCAACAGGCCAGGCCAATCTGGTTTCTGATATTGCTCAAGCACAAGGGGTCAATCATAGGTTACAAAATCAAGATGAATTGTGAGGGTAAGTGCCAACCTAAGAGAGACTATAGACTTCAGTAACTTATTCTTCCCCATCTGGTAGTGTTCTTTACATTAACTGCTAGTTATAACTGCCTTGTGGCAGTTTGGTTAGAACTCAAAAACTTCTTGGATGTGTTCCCTACTCAATGCTCATTTCTTATCCCTCTGGACTTCACCACATATTAAATGCTTCGAATTTTTTTTTTTCAAAGTCAACCCTTTCAAGAAATTTTAGTTAGTAAGAAACAGAAGGAAGGTCATGTGGTCATCAATACATCCTATGACTTAAGGTCATCAAGTTGTCATCAAGTCTTTGTCAACCCTATGATGCTATTTCTGGAGCAGATGATTTACAGTTTCACCTTACTGTAACCCTTAGAATTTGTAGTGTGCAATCACATATAGAAAAAGCAAAAATTATATGCAGTGACTTCTTTTCTGTAAGTTACTTTTCAAAAGATATAGCTAAATCACATAGGCAGCAAGACAAGAAGATAGGGAGAAAAAAATATGATACTTGTGTAATGCTTAAATGTAACTCAGCTTTTGAGGTTCCCAGAAGGATCCAGCAGCTAAATTAAGACAACATTGACCCTACCTGGCTCCATTTTCTAGCTTCTTTCAGCAAGACAATAAGATAGGGAGAAAGAATATGATAGTGTAATGCTGAAATGTAACTCGGTTTTAGGCTTTTTAAACGGATCAAGCAGCTAATTTTAGACAAAACATTGACACTACCTGGCTCCATTTCTAGCTTATTTATGTGTCTTTCAGACCAGCTTCTTGATGTATCGGCACTCAAATTTTCTTAAGGCAACAAAGATCCAAAAGCTAAAATGTATCAAGATAAGCAACCATTTCAAGAGTAAAAGTACATGCCTTAACACTTTCCTATATGTTGTAAAGGAAAAAAAAAATTCAATTGCTTACCATGGCTTTTGTTCTACCTGCTAGAATACAAATAGGCAACCCAGATCACGCATAACTACTTTGAACCCAACTCAATTGTGGGGTTTGTGTGTTAAGTCAATCTTAACTGCTTACCATAGGGCCAATCTGCAAATTGTCATTTCAATAAAACTCAAATGCTCTAGATTTGTCCTTCAAATAAGTGATTTCTACCCCTAGTTACTAGACCTAAAGAATACACAATTAGACTTTGAAAAGCAAAACCAAGTGATTAACTCACTCGATGGAAGATACAAGCATCAACCAAATCCACCTGAACCAACTTACAGAAATTTTTTCTTTTCAAGAAGAAAATTTAGAAATCCCTCACAAGGACATGCATAACATTTAGTAGAGCTCGTCAAACAAAAGATGACTCTTCTTAGGTGGCTTAATCCAAAGTGCCTTGTGAAAGAATGGCCCCTCGTGATGCTGCTTGGGAGGATGGTACTTACAGTCATCAAGAGAATATAAGTAGTTATTCTTTCCATAGTTGCAACGCTTTGAAAAGTAAACACAGTTACTTGACATTCTTGGGACATCAGTCACTGCAAGAGAAGAGCGAGAGCTGACAAACAGTGTTACACCATTTAAGCTCTTCATTTCAACCCATTTCATCTTGGACAAATCCAGTTTGAATATAATTGGCTTATCAGGATAAGATACGGACACCAATATAATATCCCCCTTGAATTCAACCATATGCTGAGCTCTCTCTTCATCATAGCTCTCTTCATCATAGAACTCTTCATCATAACTCTCATCATCATACCTCTCTTTAGCATAGCTGAGATGACGAGGAATATTAGGTGGAGGAACATCAAGGATACTCCAAGTATGTTTCTGTGGATCAAATACCCCTAGCAAATTATAGGAAGATTCACTCAAAACAATAGAATTACATATTACAGAAAACAGGACCATCCCCCCAATTGAAATAACCGACATCAGTAATTTGGAACTTAAAAGTAGTCCACTGTAAGTCCCCTGGATGACAAATGCCAATGCAAACCCCTAGAGTGTCAAACCCTCCAGTAAACTCTGTATCAGTTTCAATTGCAAAAACTACACAATCAGGGGATGTGGGTGCACAAGATAAAGCAATGCTCGGGGAAAGCATAGAGTATTCGGGAAGTCTGATTTTTGACTTGGTAAAGGGATTGTAAAGGAAAATCTTCCAGCCGAAAAACAGCACCCATCCATCCTTGCTGCACTGAATCTCTGTAAGCATTCTAATATATGGAAACTCATCAACATAGAACTTGCCCTGTGAAGGGTCAAAGAACTTTGTTAGGCCACCAGGAGCTGGGGGAAACAAGAGCCATGGAGATTGGTTCACCACACGAAGTGAACGGGCAACGTTTTCGAATTTCTTACAAACACAGGACAAGCGAACATTATCTTTGAGGCAGAGACGGGATACAATGAGCCTCAGGAGTTCCGTAGGAAGCTCAGACCAAGGCCGCAGCTCATCCACTCTGACCCTATACAGCATTGCATGAACAACAAACAACTCAACATTGTGGACAACATCCTCAACATAAACCCTTGAATACTTCAATCTATAACCAGAAATTGATAGATTGAATTATATTTTAGCACAAAACAAATTTTTCAGTCCCAATAAACCCAAACAAACTATGGGATTCAAAATCAAATTCTTCTCAAATCCCTAAAAAATGCTTTGCTTTTGAATCCTATTACAAAACCTATAAATTCTACACCATGAAGCGAATACAGGAACAACCTAAATTATGACATACAAATATAAGATTGCACTTCAAACTCTAAATGTTCTAAGAAGAGACCTGTTTGCAAATACCCATTTAAGACCTTAAACTGTTTGTTTCCTACCAGAAACTTTACCTTAAACTGCTTGTTTCCTACCAGAAACCCTAAAATGCATTTAAGTTAAAAGTAGCAAAAGGGTAGCCCAGTAAGTGGTAGAACTTACGGTTTCTCTGTTTTCTTTATCCTTTTTCTTCCTGCCATGAGGGAAAACTCTGATAGAGAATGTGAATTTGAGGATGGAGCTTTGCTCTTCGGACTCTGATGTGTTCCCTACTCAATGTTCATTTCTTATCCCTCTCGGCTTCACCACATATTAAAGAAATGCTTCAAAATATTTTTTTAAAAGTCAACTCGTTTCAAGAAATTCCAATTAGTAAGAAACAGAAGGAAGACCATGTGGCCATCAATATATCCTATGAGTTAAGGTCGTCAAGTCTTCGTTAATCCTATGATGCTAGTTCTGGAGCAGATGATTTACAGTTTCACCTTACTGTAACCCTTAGAATTTGTAGTGTGTAATCACTTATAGAACAAGCAAAAATTATATGCAGTGACTTCTTTTCTGTAAGTTACTTTTCAAAAGATATAGCTAAATCACATAGGCAGCAAGACAAGAAGTTAGGGAGAAAAAATACGATACTTGTGTAATGCTTAGATGTAACTCGGCTTCTGAGGTTTCCTGAAGGTCCCCACAGCTAAATTAAGACAACATTGACCCTACCTGGCTCCATTTTCTAGCTTCTTTCAGGAAGACAAGAAGCTAGGGAGAAAGAATATGATACTTGTGTAATGCTGAAATGTAACTCTTTTAAGCTTTTTAAAAGGATCCAGCAGCTAATTTTAGACAAAACATTGACCCTACCTGGCTCCATTTCTAGCTTATTTATATGTGTGCGTCTTTCAGACCTGCTCCTTGATGTATCGGCACTTGAATTTTCTTAACACAACAAAGATCCAAAAGCTAAAATGTATCAAAATAAGCAACCATTTCAAGAGTAAAAAGTACATGCCTTTACACTTGCCTATATGTTGTGAAGAAGAAAAAAACATAATTGCTTACCATGGCTTTTGCTCTAACTGCTACAATATAAATAGGCAACCCAGATCATATATAACTACTTTGAACCCAACTAAATTGTGGGGTTCGTGTGTTAGTCAACCTTAACTGCTTACAATAGGGCCAGTCTGCAAATTGTCATTCCGATAAAACTCAAATGCTCTAGATTTGTCCTTCAAGTAGGCGATTTCTACCCCTACTTACTAGACCTAAAAAATACACAATTAGACTTTGAAAATCAAAACCAAGTGATTAACTCACTGATGGAAGATACAAGCAACAACCAAAATCCACCTGAAGCAACATACAGAAAATTTTCCTTTTCAACAAGAAAATTTAGAAATCCCTCACAAGGACATGCATGGCATTTAGTAGAGCTCGTCAAACAAAAGATGACTCTTCCTAGGTGGCTTAATCCAAAAAGCCTTGTGAAAGAATGGCCCCTCGTGATGCTGCTTGGCAGGATGGTACTTACAGTCATCGAAAGAATATAAGTAGTTATTCTTTCCATAGTTGCAACGCTTTGAAAAGTAAACACAATTACTTGATATTCCCGGGACATCAGTCACTGCAAGAGAAGAGTGAGAGCTTACAAAGAGTGTTACACCATTTAAGCTCTTCATTTCAACCCATTTCATCTTGGACAAATCCAGTTTGAATATAATTGGCTTCTCAGGATAAGATACAGACACCAATATAATCTCCCCCTTGAATTCAACCATATGTTGAGTTCTCTCTTCATCATAGCTCTCTTCATCATAAAAATCTTCATCATAACTCTCTTCATCATAACTCTCTTCATCATACCTCTCTTTTGCAGAGCTGAGATGACGAGGCATATTAGGTGGAGGGACATCAAGGATACTCCAAGTATGTTTCTGTGGATCAAATACCCCTAGCAAATTATAAGAAGATTCACTCAAACAATAGAATAACCCATTACAGAAAACTGGACCATCCCCCCAATTGAAATAGCCGACATCAGTAATTTGGAACTTAAAAGTAGTCCACTGTGCATCCCCTGGATGACAAATGCCAATGGAAACCCCTAGACTGTCAAACCCTCCAGCAAACGATGTCTCAATTGCAAACACTACACAGCCAGGGGATGTGGGCGCACAAGAGAAAGCAAAGCTTGGGGAAAGCATATGGTAATAGGGAAGATTAACTTTTGACATGGTGAAGATATTGAGTAAGCAATGCCTATCACCAGTAAACAGCACCCATCCATCCTTGGTGCACCGAGGCTTTGTACACCTTAGCTCTGGGATCTCATCAACATAAAACTTTCCCTGTGAAGGGTCAAAGAATTTGATTACGCCACCTACAGCTGTGGGGTACAAGAGCCATGGAGATTGGTTCACTACACGAAGTGAACAGGCAATTTTTCCAAATTTCTTACAAACACAGGACAAGCGGACATTATCTTTGAGGCAGAGACGGCACACAATGAGCTTCAGGGTTTCCGTAGGAAGCTCAGACCAAGGCCGCAGCACATCCACTCTGACCCTATACAGCATTGCATGAACAACAAACAATTCAATATTGTGGACAATATCCTCAACATAAACCCTTGAATACTTCAATCTATAACCAGAAATTGATATATTGAATTATATTTTAGCACAAAACAGATTTTTCGATCCCAATAAACCCAAACAAACTATGGGATTCATAATCAACTTCTTCTCCAAACCCTAAATGCTTTGCTTTTAAATCCCTTTACAAAATCTACAAATTCTATACCACGAAGCTAATACAGGAACAACCTAAATTATGACATACAAATATGAGATTGCACTTCAAACTCTAAATGTTCTAAGATGAGACCTGATTACTAATACCCATTTAAGACCTTAAACTGTTTGTTTCCTACCAGAAACCTTACCTTAAATTGCTTGTTTCCTAACAGAAACCCTAAAACGCATTAAAAGTGCCAAAAGAGTAGCCCAGAACAACTTACGGTTTCTCTGCTTTTTTTGTCCTTTTTCTTCCCGCCATGAAGGAAAACTCTGACAGAGAATGTGAATTTGAGGATGGAGCTTTGCTCTTCGGACTCGAATGCTAAATCCTTTAAACAATTTAACCCTTTTTGGCGCTAAATCCTTTAAACAATTTAATGATTTTTGGCGCCAAATCCTTTAGAAAAATATTACGCTATTTGGCGCCTTCTAGGGATTCCTCGTCAAAGCGGGACGAACCAGTAGATTGAACCAATCAACCCTTCACCCAGCACAAACCGGAGTAGTTGTGACTTCCAATTCGATTTTTGGGACCGCAACCTAAGTATTGGATCAATGGATGGGCTGAAACTTTAAGCGGAGGTAGAGGCTATCAAAGGTTTCTAGTTCACATGTTAAGTTTCAATCCATTGGTATTTTGATATTTTCGTGCGGCAGAACAAATATTGAAAATCAAGGTCTATCAAAGGTGCTCACCATTTCACCCATCGAATCTTTTACGAATCTTTTGACAATTATAATTGATTGATGATTTTAAACTTTATATGTTCTGCAAAACAAAATCCATGAAATTTGAAATGATGAAAATCTTAAACATTTTGGATAAAACTATTATACAATAGATAAATTTTTACTATTAGATAGATAGGATGCACCATGGGTAGAACTGCAAAACAATGTTTGCTGATCTTTCCTTAGTGGTCCATCTCAACTACATTGATCTCTTCTTTCATAATATATGACATTTTCAAAAAATATTAAAAGCTCTTTGGCACTTGGCGACGTCGGATGGGTAGAAAATCAGTCCATGATAGATTAATCTATAAGTAAGGTATTCATCTACTTAGTAGATTTGATTTAGTTTTGAGGCACATAATTTAGCAATCATAATGTCTAAGAAGAAAATTGTGATAAAGGTATAATTAGGGGGATTAATCTCCTAGGTAATGATCTAGCTGTTAATGGCTTCTTTTTTTTTTTTTTTCATCTTGTGGACCCAAAAACTTCTAACCAATGGGAGGGCTTGAACACTGCATATCAATTTTTTTTTTTACATGAAAAACGCTGCATATCATTGGAATGAGGATTTGTAGAAAAACCAAGTTACCATATTTCCCAATAGCCAATATGTATGGAAACATATGCCAACTTATTTAAATAGATAGCAATGATTAATCACTTGTTGATTGGTCCACTCCCTCTTAATTAAGCACCATCCATTTCCTAGCTATTTGTTTGTAGTAAACCATCCAATTGATTTGCAATAAGAACTGGTGTTGGAAAGTCCTGTCCATCAAATTCAGCCTCATTTGACTTGCCATATGGTAGTAATCGAGAGTAGATCATGGGTATGTGGTATCAACAGATCAAGAAATGTTTATCCTATCAGGGTCATTCTCTAATTTATGGTCCAAAAAGTTGAAGGGGCTTGCTATACATTTAACAAGTATTGAAGAGGAAGCTGCATTTCAAATTATTCAGTGCAAATATATTGAAAACTGAGAGCAGATCAAGTCCTCGTATGAGAACCATTCTCGAATGGGGCTGATATGCACAGATGGAATCAACCAACAACTAACTTTGCGATGGATTCTATCTATGTGGCTCAGCCCGTACAAGAATGGTACTTGTACGGAAACCTGGTCCACATTCTTGAAAACCTAATACATCCATGCAATATTTACAAATCCATGTTTGTTGAGAAAGAAAAGAAACAAAATAACAAATGTGTGTTGAAGTTTCTTTTTATTTTTTATTTTCAAGGACAAGGGGAGAGAGCTTCGCATGATTTTAGGAGCTCTCCCTCTCCTTAGCCTCTCTCTCCCTCTCTCTCTCTCTCTCTCTCTCTCCATTGTGAGTGTGTGAAATAGAAAGTGAGTTTCATGAAATCCTAGCTTCTTGGTGAAAAAATTGCTCTTCTTCGTTGAATGTGAATTGAAGTTCCAAAGCGTCGAAGTAATGATTTTCTGTTGTTTCTCAAGCTATGAAGAGCTATTATATGGAGGAGGAACTTCGAGTACGGTTCTAACTTAACCATTCATTCCCTCTCGAATTTATTTTTGTTCTATTGGATCCAAATGGAAAAACTCCATGAATAGAAAAACTCCACACCTAATCCAAATCTGTTGCGCCATCAGGGTTAAACCAACAGTAATAGGCTAGCTAGCCTCTTCTGTTTTAAACCTACCTCTATGGCATTTTCCATAGACAACATTCATGGAAATTTATGTTCCAAGTTCTGTTCATGAAAAAAAAAGAAAAATGAAATTCTTTAGAATCAACACTATTTTCCCATTGATGCTTAAGAATGTTTAGTAGAATGCCTAGCAATGCTCATAAGCAATTCCAATTGTTGGTCTTCCTAGACAATTGTTTTGCACAAAATGGCCTTCCCCTTCTTTATGAATCTAGTTCTTACTCACCAATGTAGGATTAATAGTTACAAGGCAGAAGGTGAAAAATGAGAGAATACGGACTCTATGCCATTGATGTCATTTCTTGACTTCAAAAATATTTGAAATTGGAGCAATTTTCTTTTGTCATTTCAACAGTTTAATGTATCCTCAAAATAGAATCAAGTTCAATGATGCCTAAATTTGTAACTGACAATTACTAACCCACAGTCAAACTGCTTGGTTTTCTATGGTTATGGTCATTTCATTGGACCGGCCACAAGAATGTCAGCACTCAATTGTTCAGATCAACAGGCCTAGCCAATATGGCTTTTGGTGATGCTCAAACAAAAAAGGTCAATTTTGGGGTCAAAAAATTAAGATGAATTATGTCGCTTAAAATCTGTACTACGCAATCTCTTATAGAGATAGGGAAACAAAATTTATAATTTGCAATGTCTGAGTCTCAACCAAATCTCATAGGAAGCAATACAAGAAGACAAGGAGAAAGAATATGATACTTTCATAATGCTTGAAGATAACTCTGTTTTGAGTTTTCAAAAGGATCCAACAGATCAGTCTTGAATAACACATTGACCCTACCTAATTTTTTTAACACCTAGCAGCATTCTATGTTGTTTTTCCATTAGGAACTGCCAAGTTGAAACATGATATCTAGATGAGATACCCATGATGGGGGTTGTTCACTGGTGTACAGTTCAAATGGGAGTTTCAACTGAGCTGGGAGCATGACATTCAAAAACACATATACAACAGCTACTTACAAGGGTTTCAAGTCTGACCTTTGTGTGTGTCACAGACACAGAAACTTAAAAGGGTTCCAAGTCTGACCTATGTGTGTGTGTGTATGTGTGTTTGTGTTTTTTCTTTTTCTTTTTTTTTTTTTATTATTTTTTATGTATAAGTGATGTATTAGAAAAGTAATTTTTCTTTACCAAAAAAAAAATATTAAAGTAATTTAAAAAAAAAAAAGTAATTTTGGAGCGGAATTTCGTTTACATGTTTCCACCCTTTGAACCAATGCCTTTGCTTAAATCCAGCACTCACTAGTGAGAGAAAACCTGTTGGAGGAATGGTCTTCAAGAAATAGAGAAGAAGTCCTATCTATTTATCTAAAGAAAAAGGAAAAAGCATTATGGCAGGTACATATATGGCTTGCAATAGAGATTTCACTGTATTATTTCAACCTTCCTTGTGTACAAACTCAAGCTACTAAGATCATGATAGTCTTGGAGGGAGACTGGATCAGGTTCACGTGCGAGATTGTTCTCGTATGTCCTTAGCCCGAGTAATTGAAATCCATTAAATACAAAGAGAGAGTGAATTCCAATTGCCCGGACCAAGGGCATACGAGAATAATCTCCTACATGAACCTGATCCGGATTCTCTTGGAGGGGGAACCCTCTTTGTTGCATTGTAACCTTGCGCCCAATAACAACTTCATAAATGTTGGAGATTTTCATTATAGAAAAATAATAAAATAAAATGTTGGAGACACAAATGTTTTTGCCTTGGAACTTTAAGCAGACCCTGGTGCTATCACAATTTGAAAACATTTTTTCAGATTGAAATTTGCCTTCTCACATTATGCCCTTGTCTAAGCTTTCCAACTTGACAAGAATGCAGTTGATCATCTTCAAGGTCAGCTTTGGATTAAAAAAACTGGAAAAATGCCATTAGCATGATGTTTACTGTGTAGAGTATTTGTTGTAGTAGCATTTGATATCTTTGGAATATCCTAAAACTATACTTGGGTTCGGTGTAAGCAATGCCAAGTCCTACAAATGTCCCTCCCATTGCAGTCCAAAAGAGAGAAGGGAGGGGGTGGGGGTGGGAGATTTTCTGGTCAGCAGTGTACCTATGAGAATCCATGACTGGCAATCAATAGATCACGTAATTGGATTAAATCTCAATTGGACCAACCACAAGAGTGTCAACTCTCAATTTTACATATTAACAGGCCAGGCCAGTCTGGTTTCTGATATTGCTCAAGCACAAGGGGTCAATCACAGGGTTACGAACTCAAGATGAATTGTGAGGGAAAATGCCAACCTAAGAGAGACCATAGACTTCAGTAACTTAGTCTTCTCCATCTGGTACTGTTCTTTAAATTGCTTAACCCAAAATTCACATTCAACCTTTGGGGCGGGTTTTCAAAAATAACAAACAAGAACTGCTAGTTATAACTGCCTTGTGACAGTTTGGTTAGAACTCAAAACTTCATGGATGTGTTCCCTACTCAATGCTCATTTCTCATCCTTCTTGACTTCACCACATATTAGAGAAATACTTTGAATTTTTTATTCAAAGTCAACTCCTTTCAAGAAATTCCAATTAGTAAGAAACAGAAGGAAGACCCTGCGGTCATCAATACATCCAATGACTTAAGACCATCAAGTCTTTGTTAACCCTATGATGCTAGTTCTGGAGCAGATGATTTACAGTTTCACCTAACTGTATCCATTAGAATTTGTAGTGTGCAATCACTTATGGAAAAAGCAAAAATTATATGCAGTGACTTCTTTTCTGTAAGTTACTTTTCAAAAGATCTAGCTAAATCACATATGCAGCAAGACAAGAAGATAGGGAGAAAGAATTTGATACTTGTGTAATGCTTAAATGTAACTCAGCTTTTGAGGTTTCCTGAAGGATCCAGCAGCTAAATTAAGACGACATTGACCCTACCTAGCTCCATTTTCTAGCTTCTTTCAGCAAGACAAGAAGACAGGGAGAAAGAATATGATACTTGGGTAAAGCTGAAATGTAACTCTGCTTTTAGGCTTTTTAAAAGGATCCAGCAGCTAATATTAGACAAAACATTGACCCTACCTGGCTCCATTTCTAGCTTATTTATGAGTGTGCCTTTCAGACCTGCTCCTTGATGTATCGGTACTCGAATTTTCTTAAGAAGATGAAGATCCAAAAACTAAAATGTATCAAGAAAAGAAACCATTTCAAGAGTTAAAAGTACATGCCTTAACACTTGCATATATGTTGAGAAGAAAAAGAAAAAATTTAATTGCTTACCATGGCTTTTGTTCTAGCTGCAACAATATAAATAGGCAACCCAGATCAAATATAACTACTTTGAACCCAACTAAAATGTGGGGTTTGTGTGTTTAGTCAACCTTAACTGCTTAGCATAGGGCCAGTCTGCAAATTGCCATTTCAATAAAACTCAAATGCTCTGGATTTGTCCTTCAAGTAAGTGATCTCGACCCTTGTTACTAGACCTAAAGAATACACAATTAGACTTTGAAAAGCAAAAACAAGTGATTAACTCACTTGATGGAAGATACAACCATCAACCAAAATCCACCTGAAGCAAAACATGCAGAAAATTTTCCTTTTCAAGAAGAAAATTTAGAAATCCCTCATAAGGACATGCATGACATTTAGTAGAGCTCGTCAAACAAAAGATGACTCTTCTTAGGTGGCTTAATCCTAAGAGCCTTGTGAAAGAAAGGCCCCTTGTGATGCTGCGTAGCAGGATGGTACTTACAGTCATCGAGAGAATATAAGCAGTTATTCTTTCCACAGTTGCAACACTTTGAAAAGTAAACACAGTTACTTGATATTCCTGGGACATCGGTCACTGCAAGAGAAGAGTGAGAGCTGACAAACAGTGTTACACCATTTGAGCTCTTCATTTCAACCCATTTCATCTTGGACAAATCCAGTTTGAATATGATTGGCTTATCAGGATAAGATACGGACACCAATATAATCTCCCCCTTGAACTTGACCATATGTTGATCTCTCTCTTCATCATAGCACTATTCATCATAACTCTCTTCATAATAGCCAACACTAGGAATTTTAGGTGGGGGGACATCAAGGATACTCCAAGTATGTTTCTGTGGATCAAATACCCCTAGCAAATTATAAGTAGATTCACTCAAACAATAGAATAACCCATTACAGGAAACTGGATCATCCCCCCAGTTGAAATTGCGGACGACATCATTAATTTGGAACTTAAAAGTAGTCCACTGTGCATCCCCTGGATGACAAATGCAAATGGAAACCACTAGACTGCCAAAACACGATGTATCAGTTTCAACTGCAAAAACTACACAGCCAGGGGATGTGGGCGCACAAGATAAAGCAAATTTGGGGAAAGCATACGGTAATAGAAAAGCTTAACTTTTGACTTGGTGAAGATATTGAATAAGAAAAAGCTACCGCCAGTAAACAGCACCCATCCATCCTTGGTGCACCGAGGCTTTGCACGCCTTAGCTCTGGGATCTCATCAACATAAAACTTTCCCTGTGAAGGTCAAAGAATTTGATTATGCCACCTAATCCTCCTGTGAGGAACAAGAGCCATGGAGATTGGTTCACCACATGAACGGGCAACTTTTCGCAATTTCTTACAAACACAGGACAAACGGACATGATCTTCGATGCACAGACGGGACACAATGAGCTCCAGGCGTTCGTTAGGAAGCTCAGACCAAGGCCGCAGCTCATCCACTCTGACCCTATACAGCATTGCATGAACAACAAACAATACTTCACCATGTCAAACCCTTGAATAATTCAATCAATAAACAGACATTGACACATTGAATTATATTTGAGCACAAACAGATTCTTCAATCCCAATAAACCCAAACAAACTATCACATTCAAAATCAAATTCTTCTCCAAACCCTAAATGCTTTGCTTTTGAATCCCATTACAAAACCTATAAATTCTACACCCTGAAGCAAATACAGGAACAACATCACACTTCAAACTGTAAATGTTCTAAGATGAGACCCGATTACAAATACCCATTAGGATCTTAAACTGCTTGTTTCCAACCAGAACCCCAAAAACGCATTCAGTTAAAAGTGGCAAAAGTTTAAAACTAATTTAAAACCCTAGAAGCAGTCACAAAAAGAATAGCCTAGTTGAAGAACTTACGGTTTCTCTGCCTTTTTCGTCCTTTTCCTTCCCGCCATGGAGGAAATCTTTTAAGATTATGTAAATTTTAGGATGGAGCTTTGCCCTTCGGACTCTGATGCTAAATCCTTTTCCTTCCCGCCATGAAAGAAACAATTTAACGCTTTTTGGCGCCATTTAGGGCATCTCTTCAAAGAGTGTCAGACCAGTGGATTGAACCCCAATCAACCCATCACCCCAGCACAAACCGGACTGTTTCTGATTTCAAAGGGCAGGTAGAGGCTATCATATTTTACTAACTCACATGTTCTATGAGAATGTGAATTTAAGAATGGTTTGGAGAAGTATGCAGTTTTCTATGTAGAGAAGCATTGGAGCACTTCTATTCCGAGTACAAGTCAGCGGTTACGGTGTATGAGAAGGCACACACAGGTAGAGGAGGACCCAGATCCTCTTAAGTACTCCAACCCTTCTCACCCACATTGGATGGTTGGAAGCATCGGGGCATGCATCCCAAGTGCCTCTCAACTGTCAAATGTACACTAGAGGGACTGATGCACTTGAGAAGATCTCGTTCCAATAGGAGGAATGTCAGCAGCCTAAATATTGGATCAATGGATGGGCTAAAAGTTTATAAGTAGGTAAAGGCTAAGATTCCCAGCTCAGTGGTTTAATTTCACCCAACTGATTATATTAGATCATGAACTTTGACACGTGGCCAACTTAAAATATTCCCTTTAAGTGGCCATTATTCAAATTTGCCACATCACTCTTTTATGTGGCAAAACAAGGTGTTCCCTTCTACCCGCTGAATCTTTTGCAAATTATAATTGAGTTGAGGCTC
Organism: Macadamia integrifolia; assembly: GCF_013358625.1. Lineage (NCBI taxonomy): Eukaryota > Viridiplantae > Streptophyta > Magnoliopsida > Proteales > Proteaceae > Macadamia > Macadamia integrifolia. The sequence goes on from NW_024868261.1 coordinate 126,520, forward strand.
CCAGCTCACTGGTTAAGTTTCACCCAATTGGTATTCCCCATGTGGCAAAAGAAAGTACTGAAAAATCTACATCTTCCAAAGGACTGAATGCAACTATCGAGAGGGTGAATGGACTACATGGGAGGGTAAAAGATTAAAGCAGAAAACGAAAAGGACGTCCAAGAGTGTGTTGACTAGGACCAGACACTTGGGAGGGGGGTTTGAAATGACCACCTACACCCCATGAAAGATATAAATGTTCACTTTATTGATGCTTCTACTTGCACTACTATCGCGACAACCATGATCCCAGATAGAGGACTCTTCCCCATGATTACATTAGAGCAAGAACTTTGACAAACGGCCAATTTAAAATATTCTTTATAAGTAGTTATCATTCAAATTTGCCACATCTCTTTTATGTCGCAAAACAAGGTGTCCCTTTCCCACCCAATAAATCTTCTGCCAATTATAATTGAGTTGAGGTTTTAAACTTTATGCATTTTGCAAAACCAAAATCTATGAAATTTTGGTTGATTGAAAATTTCGAATTTTCGAATAAAAATGTTGTATAAATAGGCAAATTTTAACTATTGGATAAATAGGATTCACCATGGGTAGAGCCTTTATAACAATGTTTATTGGTCTATTATTAAATGTTGGATAGAGATAGAATTCCCAAGGTATGTCATCAGCCCATCTTTGGACACATGAAAATTTCAAACCATCTTCAATGCTTTTTGGCACTTAAGAGAAGTTGGGTTGGGTAGAAAATCAATCCATGATAGATTATGGTGGATAACAAGTTGCATACTGGACAATGCAATGTATCAAAATAGTTTAGGTGCCTCATATGGTTCTTTATATTGCTTAACCCAAAATTCATATTCATCTCTGGGGTTGGGGTTTCAAAAAAAAATGACAAACAAGAACTGCCGGTTACTTGTGACAGTTAGGTGAAAACCCAAAACTTCATTGATGTGTTCCCTACTAAATGTTCATTACTAATCCCCCTGGACTTCACCACATGTTAGAAAAAAAATGCTTTGAAAATTGTTTCCAAAGTCAACTCGTTTCGAGAGCTTTGGATTAGTGAGAAACAAAAGGAAGACCATATGTTCATCAAGTCTTTGTTAATTCTATGAGGCTAGTTATGGAGCAGACAATTTACAGTTTCACCACATTGTATCCCTTACAACATATAGCAAAATCACATAGGCAGCAAGACAAGAAGAGAGGGAGAAAGAATATGATACTTGTGTAATGCTTAAATGTAACTCTGCTTTGAGGTTTCCTTAAGGATCCAGCAGCTAATTTTAGACAAAACATTGTTCCAACCAAGCTCCATTTTCTAGCTTTTTTTTTCAGCAAGACAAGAAGATAGGGAGAAAATATCTGAAACTTGTCTAATGCTTAAATGTAACTCTGCTTTTGAGTTTTAAATGGATCCAGCAGAATTTTTGAGAAAGCATTGACCCTACCTGCTCCATTTCTTGCTTGTCTTACAGACCTGCTCCTTGAGGCATTAATACTCAAATCTACTTAGGAAGACGGATCCAAAAACTAAAATGTATCGAGACAAGCAACTATTTCAAGAGTATTAAGTACATGCCTAAACACTTGCCTATATGTTGACAAGAAGAAAAAGAAAAAAAATTACTGCTTGCCATGGATCTTGTTCTAGCTGCTATAATATAAAGAGGCAAATTCAAGTGATTAACTCACTCAATGGATGATTCAAGCATCAACCAAAATCCATCTGAAGCAACAAACAAAAATTTTTCCTTTTCAAGAAAACTTAGAAATCCCTCAGAAGGACATGCATGACATTTAGTAGAGCTCATCAAACAAAAGATGACTCTTCTTAGGGGGCTTGATCCAAAGAGCATTGTGAAAGAATGGCCCCTCATGCTGCTGCATAGCAGGATGGTACTTGCAGTCATTGAGAGAATATAAGTAGATATTCTTTCCATAGTTCCGACGCTTTGAAAAGTAAACACTGTTACTTGATATTCTTGGGACATTAGTCACTGCAAGAGAAGAGTGAGAGCTGACAAACACTGTTACATCATTTAAGCTCTGCATCTCAACCCATTTCATCTTGGACAAATCCAGTTTGAATATAATGGGCTTATCAGGATAAGATACGCACACTAATAAAAGCTCTCCCTTGAACTCCACCATGTGTTTAGCTCTCTTGTCATAATAGATCATAGGAGGAAGATTAGGTGGAGGAACATCAAGGATACTCCAAGTATGTTTCTGTGGATCAAATACCCCTAGAAAATTATAAGAATATTTACTCAAACAATAGAATAACCCGTTACAGAAAACTGGGCCATCCCCCCAATTATAGAAATAGCAATCACCAGGAATTTGGAACTTAAAAGTCGACCACTGTGAATCCCCTGGATGACAAATGCCAATAGAAACCTCTTGAGTGTCAAGCCCTTGATTAAATGCTAGATGAGTTTGAATTGCAAAAACTACAGAGTCAGGGGATGTGGGTGCACAAGATAAAGCAAACGTTGACGAATGCACACTGTAATAGGGAAGATCAACTACTGACAATGTGAAGGGATTGAATAAGAAAAGGGCACGGCCAGAAATCAGTACCCATCCATCCTTACTGCACTTGATCTCTGTAAGACATAGCTCTGGGATCTCATCAACATAGAACTTTCCCTGTGAAGGGTCAAAGAATTTGAGTATACCACCCAAAGCTGGGGTGAACATAAGCCATGGAGATTGGTTCACCACGCGGAGTTTACGGGCAACTTTTCCCAATTTCTTACAGACACAGGACAAACGGACATTATCTTTGAGGCAGAGACGGGATACAATGAGCCTCAGGAGATCCGTAGGAAGCTCAGACCAAGGCCGCAGCTCATCCACTTTGACCCTATAAAGCATTGCATGAACAACAAAGAATTGAACTTTTTGTTCACAATATCCCCAACATAAAACCTTGAAATATTTCAATCTATAACCAGACATTGATATACTGAATAACATTGTAACCCCTCATAATGCTTTCGCTAAGAACAAAAATAGATTCTTCAATACTAACAGAAGTCTTTCAAACTCGGAATAAATTAAAACAATAAAACCTGAACTATGACATTCAATATCAAATTCTTCTCCAAACCCTAAATGCTTTAGGTTTGAATCTCATTACAAAGCCTACAAATTTTACAAACAACATTAACCATGATATACAAAAAATGAGATTGCATTTCAAACTCTATAGATACCCATTAAGACATTAAACTGCTCATTTTCTACTTAGAATCCCTGAAACGCATTGAGATAAAAGTAGCAACAAATTGGAACTAATTTAAAACCTAACCAAGTATCACAAAAAGAGTAGCCCAGTAGAACTTACGGGTTCTCTGTCCTTCTTGTCCGCCTTTTTCCTGTCATGAAAACAAGCCTGATAGAGTATGTGAAAATGAAGTTGTGGAGAGTAAAACTCCTCTTCTGGAGAAGTGTATAGAAGAAGTGGAGCCTTGATTTTCAGAGTTCAGTGTCTTCAGACTTTAGTGCTGAGGTGAAGCCTTTTAGCGCTTTTTGGCTTCTTAGGAAAGGTTTCAGGGCATCATTCTCAAAGCGGGCTGGAGCCGCTGGACCGGTGGGTTGACCCTATCAAACCCCTAACCCCGTGGCACAAACCGAAAAGGTGAGTTGACCCAACCTTGGTTACAATACAACAAGAACAAACAGCAAAAAAAGAAAGCATTATCCCAACTTAATGAGATCCACTGTATAGATTCAAGTAATTGATGGCAGGTTAGATCTAACTCTAAAATTCGGATCAGTTATCATCTATTGGATTGAAATAATATCAACTTCGATCGATCCCCAATCCTGATACACATATAAGATTCAAGAGCGAAATCATAATAAAAAAAAACTGACTTTTTAAAGAACAGTGGTAAATCTGTCGCATATGGTCCAATTCAGACCGATCCAAATCAGTATCGAAATGGTGGGCTGAAATTTTATGGATTGACAGAGGTTAAAAGTTTCAGTTCAATTTAGAACTACCAAAGGACTGCGTGTGACTATTGATTGAGTGAATAGATATACATGAGAAGATAAATGATTAAATTTAAAATAAAAAATTGGTCAAATTGAATTGATATTAGCCTTGATTAATCGCAATTCTTGGTCGATATCATATCAGTATATTGATACTAACAGATGGTAAAACAGTCAAAATCTAATTTTTAAATTGAAATTAGAGGTATTTCTATCCAATCTAAGATGATCTCGATCGATATCAACCTTGATCAATCCCATTTGCGATATTGAGTTATCAAACTTGCTCAAATTTGAATATGAACCATTTTCTAAATATTCATCGCCCAAATTTGCCACATCATTCTTTCATGAGGCAAAAGGAGGTGCTCTTGTCCTATTCTCCTGATAGGTCCTATCCACCATACCTGTCGCCAATTATAATTGATTTGAGGTTCAAAATGAATCCATGAAATCTGAGTTTCAAACCATTCACATAAAAATGTTGTATGATGAATGAGCAAATTTGAACCATTGGACAGATAGGATCCACCATGGGCAGGGCCTCCTTAACATTGTTAGTTGATCTTTTTCTCCACTGGTGGATAGAGATAGCATTCCCTACGTAGGTCATTTGTAAAGTTCGGTGAACCATCTAAACCCAATGATCCATTCTCTTTCATCATCTATGAATTTTTATTTTTAAAAGGAAAAAGAAAGATCCCTGGTCATTTGGATCAGTGGATCCAACACTAGTTCTGGGATCAATGAAAGGCCGCACGTGAGCATAAAGGTAGGGTGTGTTTTTTTAGATTTCATAAGGGTGGAGGCATGGTTTCGCCGCCCTTGTGTCTAGGAACAAGGGATTACACGATCAAGGACCATTCTTTTCCCCATTAAAGAATGGGTAGGGTAAGGTGGAGTGGCGTGAGGGCAAAGCTTTAGGAGGCTAAAGTGACTATGGTTTCAAGCTTCCTATTGCACAACCTTAAGCCATTGAGAACCTAAGAACCTTGAGCCAAATACTACAACAACATCCAAAACCACATTGAAAACCTTATCCCAACTTAATGGGATCGACTACATGGATTTTCCAAGCAAGGATGAACACGAGGATCCATGCAAAAAGATTTATGGGTTATATCTAAAAAATGCCATTGGCAATTAGAGACTTGTCTGGTTTCCCCACAAGTCTCATTCACTTCAAGTTCCAACTCATTGTAGAAAACACAAATATCGTTGCCCCGTAGCTTTAAGAATTAGAACCCTGGTGTCATCGCCATTACCAACATTGTTTTCAGATCAAAATTTTTCATCTCATATGATGCCCTTGTCTTGGCTTTCTAACTTGGCAAGAATGTTGTTAATTATCTTCAAGGTTAGGTTCAGACCAAAACAACTGAAAAAAATGTCATTAGCATAATATCTACCATGAAGAGTATTTGTTGAAGTACCAATTGTTATCTATGGCACACCTTAAAACAACAATTGGGTTTGGTATGCGAATATTTACTATTATAATGAGTTAAAGTTATTGTAACAGAGTAGCTAGCCTCTTCTGCTTTAAACTTACCTCCATGGTGTCATCCATGGCAAATCATGTCACAAGTTCTGTTCAGGAAAAGAAAAGAAAATCTTTAGTATTGAATACACATTAGCTTCCCGTTGATGCTTGAGAATGTCTGGAAAAATGCCTTGCAATGCTCATAAGCAATGTCAATGCCTTCCCATGATATTGGAAACAATAGTTTACCCTAAATTGGGATTCTATAAAGACCCTGGAAAAACATGGCAAGAAATATTTAACCTTCCTGTCCCTAATACTGATGGGCATTCAAGCTACACCAGGCTAGTCTGGTTTCTGATGAGCTCAAGCATAATTGAACAATCTAAGGGTTACAACATAAAGATGAATTGTAAAGGGGGGTCAACCTGAGAGAGACAATAGACTTTGATAACTAAGTACTCCTCTCCATCTTGTAATGCTCTTGATATTGCTTAACCCAAAATTCACATTCATCTATGGGGGCAGATTTTTGAAAATGACAAACAAGAGCTGCTGGTTATAACTGCCATGTGACAATTTGATTAGCACTCAAAATTTCATGGATGTGTTCCCATCATTGTTCGGTACCTCTACTCAATATTAATTCTAATCCCTCCAAACTTTACTACATAACAGAGAAATGCTTTGAAAATTGTTTCAGAAGTCAATTTTCCCCCAAAAAAAATTGGATCAATGTGAAACAAAGGAAGAGACCTTATACATTGTTGGTCTTGTGGTTGCAATGGACCACTAGATTTGACATGTGGGCATTGAAAATAATATTCCAATCTATATAATCATCAGAATGACAATATTATCTTTTCCCATATCAGAGAATTAGCTGATGTTGATGGAGAATCACTCCATTCATAAAAAAAGGGCAAAGAACAAACATTATGTAAAAGATACAGACTATTTGAAGCGACATGGAGAGGAAGATGCTTTCCTTTATAATCCCAACCTAACAGCAAATAATATGCACTTACATTGGACTGGTTTGCACATTCTTCAATACAAAATGTAGTATACAATGTTCCATATCATGTATTGTTACAGAACAATATGCACCTAGGAACAGATGAAGATACAGCATTGAACAACTGTTACTGAACCCCACTTCACCCATCTACCCCAAATAAAAAGTACACTTGGGGCAAGCTAACAGCCTATGATTTAGTGTTGTTAAGTCTTTGTAAACTCTATGAGGATAGTTCTTGAGAAGATGATTTACAGTTTCAGTGTTTCACCTCACTATATCCCTAAGAATTTGTACCAAGCATTCGCTTATTGAAAAGGGATAAAAAAATTAAACTACGCAATCATGCAATCACTTCTTTCTTCAAGTTCCTTTTTAAAAGGATCTACTAGTCTGAATTTAAGCCAAATTGTATAGGCAGCAAGACAAGAAGATAGAAAGAAGCAGACTGAGTTTTCCATTACTCACGGTGAAGATCTCTTTACTCGTGGGTTAGGACACTTGGATGGGACTCCTAGAATAATGGAAGGGATATTTCTGACCAAAAAAATATGATACTTGCATAATGCTTAAAAGTAACTCTACTTTTGAACTTTTTTGAAAGGATTCAGCAGCTAATTTTAGAAATGACATTGACCCTACCTGGAACCATTCTAGCTGATTTTGGCATTAGAAAAGTGTCAGGTAAAACATAATATCTAGATAAGCTAACCCTAATGGGGCTGTTTCACTGCTGTACGGTTCAAATGGGGAAGTTGAACAGCGATAGCACTGTGACATTGAAAAACACAGATATTACAACTTAAAATGGGTTTCCTCAGGCCTGACCAGTTGTAGCAACATGGCTGTGTGTGTGTGTTTGTGTGTCCATGAGTGTGAGTATGTCCAGCAAACCTAATCCCTATGATGTATTGGTACCCAATTTTTCTTAAGAAGCAAAGGATCCAGAAACTAAAATGTATCAACAAATGCAAATATTTTAATGGTAAAAGTACATGTCTTAATCACTTGCCCATGTGCTGTGAACAATAAAAGCACAAAGAATCTATTTGTTAGAAATTAAATAGTCAATAACAACTTTCGACCCAACTAAATTGTGGGGTTTGCATGTTCATTCAAACTCACTGGTTTATTAGTAGGGCCAGTCTGTGAATTTCCATTTCAATAAAAATAAAACCCAAATGCCCTGCATTTGTTCTTCAAATGAGTGAATAAACGGGTAGGTATTAGTCAAAGGTACACCGAAATCCAACCTGCCCTAAATTTCAACCTAACTGTTGTCTACCCCAGGTACTAGACCTAAATAGTAGACAAGTAAACTTTGAAAAGAAAAACCAAGTAGTCAACTCACTGAATTTATGATACAAACAGCAACAAAAATGCACCTGAAGAAACTTAACAGTAATTTTTTCCCTTCTAGAAAGGGAAAAACAGATAAATAGAACCAAGAAGTTTCAGAAATCCCTTACAAAGACATGCATAACATTTAGTAGAGCTCTTCAAACAAAAGATGACTCATCTTAGGTGGTTTGATCCAAATAGTCTTTGGAAAGCTTGGCTCTTTATGATGCTGCTTAACAGGATGGAAACTACAATCATCGAGAGAATATAAGTTGCTAGACTTTCCATAGCAGCGAGGCTTCGAAAAGTAGATACTGTTCCTTGATATTTTTGGAACATCAATTGCTGAAAGAGAAGACTGGGAGCTGACAAACACTGTGACACCATTCAAGCTTTCCATTTCAACCCATTTCATCTGGGTCAAGTCCAGTTTGAATATAATGGGCTTATCAGGATAAGATACGCACACCAATAAAGGCTCCCCATTGAATTCAACTATGTGTTTAGCTCTGTCTTTACCATAGCTCAGATGAGGATGATTAGGTGGAGGCACAGGAAGGATACTCCAAGTATGTTTCTGTGGATCAAATATCCCTACCAAATTATCAGAAAACTCACTCAAACAATAGAATAACCCATTAAAGAAAACTGGACCATCCCCACAATGGAATAGGGCAACATCAGTATTTTGGTACTTAACAGTTGTCCACTTCGCATCTCCTGGATGAAAAATGCCAATAGAAACCCCTGGACTGCGCAACCCTTCAGTAGGTCCAATGGCGAAAACTACAGAGTCAGGGGATGTGGAAGCACACGATAAAGCAAATTTCACGGAAAAATGTGGATAAATACTGTAACAGGGAAGGTCAATTTTTGACAGGGTGAAGGGATTGTATAAAAAAGGTCCACCTCCAAATAGAGAAAACAGTATCCATCCATCTTTGCTGCAGAGGATAAAAGTGCGCTTTAGCTCCGGGGTCTCATCAAAATAGAACTTGCCTCGTGAAGGGTCAAAAAACTTGATTATACCATTTTCAGCTGGGGAGAACAAAAGCCACGGAGATTGGTTTACTACACGGAATGAATGGGAAACATATCACCATTTCTTACAAACACAAGACAAGCGGACATTATCTTCGATGCGCAGACAGGACACAATAAGCTCTAGGAGTTCTGTAGGAAGCTCAGACCAAGGCCGCAGCTCATCCACTCTGACCCTATACAGCATTGCATGAACAACAAACAATTGAACTTTGTTCACAATACCCTCAAGATAAACCCTTGAATACTTCAATCTATAGACAGATATCGATATATTGAATTATATTGTAAGCCCTCAGACTGCTTTAGATTAGCATAAAACAGATTCTTCAATCCCACTACAAGGCATCGGAACTCAAAAAACAAATTAAAACCCAAACTATGACATTCAAAATTTATTCTTTTTTAAACCCTAAATGCTTTGCTTTCGAATCCCTTCAAAACCTAGAAATTATACACAATGAAGCAAAATCTAGAAACAACCTAAATTATGATATTCATATATGAGATTGCATTTTAAACTCCAAATGTAGTAAGATGGGTCCTGACTACAGAAGCCCATTAAAACATCAAACTGATCGTTTTCTAGCAGAAACCCTGAAACTAATTGAGTTAAAAGCAGCAAAATATGAGAACTACTTTAAACCCAACAAGGATTCAAGAAAAGAAAAGCTCAGTAGAAGAACTTACGGTTTCTTTATCTCTCTTGCCCTTTTTCTTCCCGTCATGGAGAAAAATGAGATGTTGTATGTGAAAATGAAAACCGTGTAGAGAGGAAGTGGAGTGGAACCTTGCTCCTCAGGTCCTCGCGCTGAAATCCTTTTAAACAAGGGAATTATGCATTCATGTGTTTCTTTGGGGTAAGGGTGTCAATTTACAAAAGGACCCTAATCGGATTTAGTCGGGTTGCTTGATTTGTGTCCTATGTACTAATGAATCAAATGATCAATATACAGTTTAAATTAGGGGTGTCAATTTCAGCCCATACCGGTAGGCTCGATTGAGCCCGACATGTTTATGATCTGATCTAGATCGGCCCAATTAATAAATGAACCCAACACGTTTAGGTAGTACACGGTGTAGCCATCTAGCCCGACGAGTGCCCGACCAGCCCTACACATTTATAAACCCGAATTGAACCGACTCCTTTAAGCCTGACATAGCCCAACCCCTTTAATACTACCTGTATTTTTTTTTTTTTAATACTATTTATATTTAGTGCTAAGACTATGTAATATGTACAGTTGAAGATTGTGGTGATTGTTATCTGAAAATTCATCAATTGATTTGAACTTGCTAAACTTGTGTTTTGTAGGATAGTTTAATTAATTTGAGTTCTGTGGGTTAAAGATCGAGAACCTCTGTAACTTAACTGCATTGCCTATCTTTGGCTTAATCCATTTTAATTATGAGATCTTTCTTTGCTATGTTCATCTTTGCCTCATTTTATTGATATTCCTCTTCAAATACATTTAGGAGACCAATTTTAAAATGGACCAGTTTAAAACCTGCTTAAAGTTAAATAAGTCTATAGTCAAGTTAAGGCCCGATTATGGCCCGTTTAAGGCAGCTCCATTAGACCTTGAGACCAACCAGCCCAATCATCAATCGTACCATGCCTGCTGTAGCTAAGCCCGCTTAGCTAAAAAGGCGTTCACGGTGTAGTCTTAGAAATTGGCAGAGCCCGATTAGGCTAACCCAACCGCTTGACACCCCTAATTTAAATTATGAAGTGCAACACAATAATATATATTCTAGACATCTAACCATAAGAATCAATGACTATATTTCATTATTTTGAATAAAAAGATAGGATAACAATCCTAAATTATATTAAATATATATGGATTAAAATCAGGGTTGGGCCTAGGCTTCAACCAAGGCTAGCCCAACCCTAGCCCAGAGCCAGGTTTTTTCAACTCTAACCGGTCCTTACGGTTGGAAATCTTAGCCCATACCCTATTTGCTCTCATGGTGGGTTAGGGCTGGTTCGGGCCATAATGGCCCAACTAAAGTTATTGAGCAATAGGAGACAGTATGTGGGGCCTATGCTTATGTGAGAGAATGTGACAAAAAATCCGTACAAAGAGACAACATCGTGTGGAGCTCACGGCACCCAAAGCGAGAAAAGTATTAAATTGTCCCACTTGCAAAATAACGATCTTAACAGACAACTTAAAATACGAAATGACCATTTTAACCTCGCTTACTTGAATCCGCAGTTCACTGTGATTTGTTTCTTCTCCTGCTTTCAGCAATGCAAACCAACAATCACAAGAAAATAAGGCGCAAGGAATCCTTTTTTTTTTCCCTCTCTCTCTCTCTCTCTCTCTCTCTCTCTCTCTCTCTCTTAAGAAGAAGAGATCAACCATTTCATCTTATGAAGGGAAGGGTTGAACAACCCAGAAGTTCAACCAAGTGGTTCATGATGGATTCTCTTTAGCTCGTTTCTTAGGAGAAGTAATGGGAAAAGAGTAGGTTTGTAAGTTTAACACTTTTGAAGGTAATTTAATCCTTTCAAAAGTTTCAAACTAAAGACGTCATCACTTAACCTCTAACCACTAACAGAGTGGACTTATGTGTTATACTTTTCCAGTTTAGGGGTGCCGTGAGCTTGTCAGAATCTCCGGCAGAGATAACTGTAATTTACTCAATATAATTTTGGAAGCAAAACTTTACCTAACTTGAAATTTTGTGAAGACACTAGAGAGTCATGGTGAGATATTAAAATAAATAAATAAATAAAATAATAGGAATTCCTCCAATTGAACATGACCATTCTTTTTGCCAGTTTTCTGTGTGACAAGTCTAGAAATGCAAGTTGAATCTCAGCGAAAATACAAAGAACCCATAGGAATTTGGCTTTCATCTCTTAGTAGTTCAATGGCAATAGAGGGGCGGATAATTGGTTGTTAGCCATCTGAAGACTCTGTAGAAGACATACAGCCAATAGCATGAGGATTATAACAGCATCAGAGAAGGCAATGCAGTTCTACATATCTTGTTAATACTAGATCTTCATGGATGTGTTCCCATCATCGTTCAATATCTCTATGCCAATGTTAATTCGAACCCCTCCAAACTTTACCACATATCAGAGAAATGCTTTGAAAATTGTTTCAAAAGTCGATTCCTTTTCGAGAAATTTGGTTCAATGAGAAACAAAAGGAAGAGAACCATACAATGTTGGCCATGTAATTGCAACGAGCCATTGAATTTGACATGTAGCTAGCACGGAGCATACTCCAATCCATTTAAATTTATAGTCATATGACCATATCATCTTTCCATATATAGTAAGTGTTTAAAAAAACATTATATAGAACAAGAAAAGTATATGAAGCAGCATTGAGAGGCTCCTTTCATTTCTATTCCCAACTAGGCAGCAAATAATATGTATTCACAGTGGACTTGCACCTTTTTCAATACTAAATGAACCATACAATCTTCCATATCACATACAGAACAATATGCTTCTAAAAAAATAAAAATAAATAAATAAATAAATAATTTAGAGTAGATGATTTACAGTTTCACCTCAGAATAATGCAATTGGTTCTTTCTTAAAGCTAATTTTTGAAGGATCTAATTTTCTGAGTCTCAAACAAATTTCACATGCAAGATGGGGAGAAAGAATAGGGTACTTGCATAATGCTTCAAAGTAACTGTGCATTTCAGTTTTACAACAGGATCCAACAGCTAAATGTATATAAGATACTGACCCTGTCTGTATTTTATACACCTGGATCCATTCTTTCTGGGTTTTCCATTAGAAAAGTGCTAGGTAAAACATGATATCTAGATGAGCATGATAGGGCTGGTTCACACTGGTATACAGTTCAAATGGGAGGTTGAACTGAGTGTGAGTGTGAGTGTGTGTGTAGTCAAGATAAGCAACTGTTTGAATGGTGAAAGTTCATGTCTTAACCAATTGCTCATGTGTAGTCAACAAAAAGAAAAATGGTTTCAAGCTGAAAAAGAATAAATAGTTAACTCAGATAAAATATAAATACTATGAACCAAACTAAACTGTGCAGTGTGCATTTTAGTCAAGCCAACCTATTAACTAGTTGGTCTAGTCAGCGAATTTCCATTTCAATGA